>NC_081549.1:3469307-3527821 GCF_901000735.1 Corylus avellana | reverse complement strand
CGCCATTTGGTTCGAAATGCGAAATAAAATAAAATTTGAGGGAATAAGTAGGTGAAATAACTAACTTTATTGACATTGTCAGTTCAAAAGGCAAAATAAAATTTTTCTACCGAAACCGACATTATCGACTGACGCTCAGCCCTTTAATGATTTATGCCGAAACAAATGGGCCTTAAGTGCAAAAGCAACAGTTACGGTTGTAAACCAGTTAAGCCAATTTGAGCACTAAAATGTTCAAGCCTGATTAACTTATTTCCTTATTACTGAGAGTGAGTTAAGATTGGGCCTTATTTTAATATTCAAGCTTGTTTGTTTGTTAATTTATTTAATGAATTCGAAGTTTTTCATGAGTTTCCTTGATTTGGTTAAGTAAATTAACTTGTTAAAAAAGCCAAAATTATTGATTTTAGCCCTTTTTTACTCTTTAAGAATTTACCAATTAATTCGTTCACATTTGATTTGTATGTAATAATAATTTTATAGAACATGAAACAAAAAAACAAACATTCTTTTGACAAACTTTTCTTTTTAATTTCCAATAATATAATAATACTCACAAAAATATTAAGCCGGCCGGGCCTGGATTTATTTAGGCTTGATCTGTCAAGGCTACTGGGCTTCGGCTAAGCCCAGACGCAAAAAGGTCAGTGGATTTAAAATCGGGCCCAGCCATTGGAAGCTAATAAAAAGATAGATTGAAATTCTTTTTATTTTTGTTGATGGAATTTCGTGTAAGAAATTAAGCAATGATTTAGTGATATGTGGAAGGAAAGTGTGGGTGGTCCAAAAGGAAGTATGCAAGAATAACATTATTATAAATAGTGATGATGATGATTAATTAGCTTGGGCCACTTAAACAATATACATAACAGTGTTTAACGTTAAAAAGCATCAAACAACTTTAACAAAAATAAAAAAAGAAAAAGTCTTCGAGTTCCTTAACCATCCGATGATGATGATGATGATGCAGAATTAAGATAGCTAGGAGGAGAATATAAATAAATAATAATAATAAAAAAATAGTATAAATCCAAAAGAGGAGCCAATAAGGAAGGAGACAGGGCCCTTGAATGTGTCAAAAGAGAGGGCCGGCCACTAAAATGAAGTTGATATGACAAGACAACCCCACGCTTGTCGCCCTTGCCCCCCACCCCCACCCTTCAAATTATGTCTCCCTCCCATTATTTCATCCTGCAGCTGCTGCTGCTTCTCTTCGATCCACTGCTTTTATTACCCTCCTTCCTCTTTACCCATCTCTCCTTATTAATCCAATTTTTCTTCTGCCTAGCTTTTTTTACGTTAAATAAATTATTTCTTGATACATGTGGGTTCACAGCATGTTAATGTCAAGCTTCTTGGACACATCCCGACCTCACACATTTTTAGTTTCTGCGCGACAAATGTTCTGTACTCAACCAAGTACACTTGTTTTTTTTTGGAGATTTGTGTGAACAGTTTGCTTCTGAAATTATTAATAATATATTATGAGAAGAAGATCATAAGAATATATATATATATATATATACACATGAAGCCATTATTATTCAATGGGGGTGATTTATCAATTCTAGTGCATTATAGTTCAGCTAGTACTCTCTGATCAATTTTGGTTACAGTGTATATATATCTGCATTTAACTTTTTTTCTTGATAATATATATATATATATCAAGAAATTGAATTCCTCGTATAAGTCTAATTATGCTTGGCATTATAAAAAAAACATGATAGTTGAAAGGGTGGGATAAGGGTCAACGACTAACACAAAGGGCAGACAAGACATGCTTGCTTTAATTGCATATATATGACAGGAGGTAGACCCTTCATATGAACAAGAGACAAAAACGTATCCATCATTTAGGAAAACCAAAAAAAAAATAAAGAGGGGAGAAATTAAGAACAAGGGAAGATGAATTAATATACATCCGTTCGATCCAACGGTTCCAACAATGTTTAATATTTCACAAAGGATCGATATTAAGTGAAAGAGGTGTATTTACATATATAGGGAGTTGCATAATAATCATCATCGAAGAGATGCTTGATTCTACATATGCAAATTTAAACGACTAATTAAAATAAAATATTCTAATTAATCACAGTACTTTTTTTATTAAAATACATGGATTAATTATTGGAGGGGAAATCGCCAAAAATGATGCTTCTTCTGATCAAGAAGCTATAGATAGATACATGATGTGCTTTCTAATTAATTAATCCTTATATATATATATATATGATTTAGCAACAGGTGATGAGATGATGGCCAAAAAGAAGGAGAAAAGTAAAAATAATACAAGATCTCGCATTTATTCTGCTTCGTTAGAGGGTAGCAATCTGACCAATAAAGTGCATATAAAAAAGTTGTCACTGTTGGAATATTTGAATGGTAAACTCTCAACATACAATTTCGATCTTATCCAAAAGGAAACACCCATATATATATATATATATATATATATATATATATATATATATGGTTCATTGGATGCTAATCTTATCATGAAAAGCTTGTAATCTATGGCGGGGTCTTTCCTAATTTTCTTCTAGATTCAGCTTGACTTGAAAGTTTAGTACTCTTCTCATGTGTTTGTGAGAGATTAATTAGACACTACAAAAAAATTATCAATTTATGACGTGGCTACAATATACAAATTTTCTGACGTAAATGTGTTTTTGACGTGGCAAAGTTGGTAGGTCAGTAATTACTGATGTATTAAATTACCACGTCAGAAATTTTTGACGTGGTATTTTAGCATGTCAGTAACTTTTGACATGTTAAATATTGGCACGTCACTAAAAAAATAGCGAGATATTCAACTTTTTTCCTCTTCTTATTTTTTATTCTTTCCCTCTTTTTTTTTTTTTTATTTCCCCACACTCTTTCTCTCCCCTCTCAATCTTTCTCTTCTCTCTGCACGGCCAGCTCCCTCTAGAGAGAAGAAGAAAAAAAAAAAAAAAAAAAAAAAAAAGGAGAAGAGAAGATAAGAAGATTTTTTGGGTTTGAAGATTTGTTGGGTTTGACTTTGGGTTTTTGATTTTTCAGGTTGATTTTTTGATTTGAGTTTTTAATTTTTTGATCTGGGTTTTTGATTTTTTGAAGATTTTTTGGATTTGGATTTTTGAAAATGGAGAAAAGAAGAGAGAGTGTGAGAAAATGGAGAAAAGAAGAGAGGGAAAGAGAATGGCGTACGTGCCATGGAGAAACGAAATTGGTGAAATTTTTTTTTAAAAAATTATTTTAATTGAAAAATAATTTAAATTAATAAATTTTTTAATTGAAAAAAAAAATTTCAGAAAAAATTTTAAAAAAGAAAAATTATTATTTTTAATAATTTTTTAAAATTTACTAATGTGTTAATTTTGACATGTCAAAAAATTTATTGACGTGTTATATTTTAACACGTCAATAAATTATTGACTTGTCAAAATTTGACACGTCAGTAATTTATTGATGTATTAAAATATAACACGTTAATTTGACACGTTAGTAATTTATTGACGTATTCAAATATAACACGTTAACAAAATTTATTGACGTGCCAAACAATAACATGTCAATAAATTTTGACGTGTCAAACAGTAACACGTCAGTAAAAAAAATTTACTGACTCCTATGTTTTTGACCTTTAACGCACGTCAGAAACGCCACGTCAGAAAACTCTGGTTAGAAAAAAATGATTTTTTGTAGTGAGAGTCCCTTTTTCCTATAATGAAGAAAATTGATTTTTATTTATTTATTTATTATTATTATTATTTTTATGAAGATTGATTGACAAATTAAAACAATCTATTTAATTGTTAATCAACCATTGGAATAAATGATATATACAGTTGAAAACATGTTGAAGCATTTTTTGGTTTGTTGCCCTTTAAAGAAGAAAGGTCACTTCATATATAAGAAATAATCAAAATATAATGAATTAGAAGCAATGTTTTGATGGTCATGATTGAAAAAGTATATATGATATGATGTATCATGGTAATAATTACAAAAAAGATTTATGATGGTCATAATTCGTATCATTTCTGCCTTTTACTCTCAAGTAAAAGAATATGATGTTTCAAAAGCTAGCTTCTCAGATACTCTTTAATTAATTAACAAACGCTAGCTTGCTGATGATAATTATATATCTATCATCTTCCCACTTGCTATTTTGTTTATACATGTCTTGCCTTTTTTCTTCTATTAAGCAAAAAGGTGATTGTCTTAACTTCCATTTTGAGGCATAAAATGCAGTTTGTGCTTTTAAAAAGCCTAGTTTAGAATTTTAAATACACAATATCCATACTACTTAATGCACTTGACAAGATTTGGTGCCCCAAAAAGTCTTTCCTCAGCGTTTTAAAAGTTTAATAAATTGATAAAAATTAATAAATTTAATCATTTAATTAATAATTTAACACTACTTTTATTTATTATTGTTAGCGAAAAACTAATCAGCTTCAACATCATCCACTTTGTTACTAGCTAGCCGTCTAATCATTAAAGAGAACAAAAAGTGAATATAATGACAAATTATAGAAAACCCCAAGTGTTAGCCAAAAGTCTGAGCAAGAGACAATGTGGGGTCTTCCTTTCTTCTTCCCTCTCAATACAAATACAAGTGTCATGATTCTACTCGTCTATTTCACAACGGGATTATATTGGAACATGCGTCGTAATGGTGCATGGAAATCCAAATGGAATAATATCTGAGTAATTAATTAACCTGTGCTTTAATTTTAGTTAATTACTTCATTTTTCTTTCTCAAATTATCTCTCATTTTTTTTTAAAAAAAAGTTTTGATCGGTCTATTTAGTATTCATACGGATGAAGATATACATCATTGTATCAATCATTGCAAGCTATTAAAATTATACTTCTCTCTCGTTCTCTTTTTCCTTTTTCCTTTTCTCGCGAGGAATCTAAGAAATTGATGATGCACTTGATTGCACGGCCAAACTGCTTGCAAAATAAGTAAAAACAATTGAAGATTTATCGGGAGTTGCTAGCGGGAGAACTCTCTAATACCTAAGTTAGCAAAAGAAAATAGTATTGTATTGCTTTAAAGAAGAGCTAAGGTTTTTGGGAAGATTGTGCATGAGAATGGTTGTGAGGTTGCACCTGAAATGATCATATACCCTCTCCTTATGTGGAGTGATCATTAATGGAGTATGAACTTAGCGATTTTCCTCTAAAATGGATTGAGGGAATTTCTTTTAACCTTGTCCATCATACTAAGATGGTCCAAAATGGAATAGAGCATGGAGAATCACGAGTTAGTTTTTAGCAGGTTGAATCACATGTAGCACTTACTTCCAAAAATATGAAAGTACAACTCATATGGGGTCTTTTTAGGTAGACTTTGTTGATGATGAAACATGCCGTGTTAACAGCTTCTCTCCAAAATTAGGTAGCCAGATTCTCACAATGCATCATCGTTCGAGCCAATATCCCTTTAATCACTTGATTCTCTCGATCTCTTTACATAAGTATGCAAAATTGGAATTTACTTTCTTCCCATACCTTTGATTCTTAATGGTCTCATCAAGTCCACATGCATGTGGATGTAATCAATCTTCCTATATTGAGACTTAATCTGCTTTCCCATCTAACACAGTCCAAAGACGGTCTTTCAATTCCCAATTTGGGCAACCCAAGTATGAGTTCCTTCTTTGCAACCTTGGGGAGAGGTCCTTGAAATTCATGATTTTTTTTTTTTTTTTTTTTGGTATTGTTTGTTTATTTTGTTACTTATATTATTTAATATTTTTGACAAGCAATTTAGTTTCAGCGTTGCTGTTGTGGAGAGATATTTGCAGGGGATGAGGTAATAATATTGCTTGGTGTTTATCTGAAAACTCCTGTTGCTGAGGTGTATGTGATGTGCCCTAGTTTAGAGGGGGCAGGCCCATATAATAGTCAAGACTCAAGACCCAGGATCCAATCATATTGAAACCAAAGAGGAGCTTGTACCCAATTATTGATTTAATTTGTTGGATCGAAGACTTTGTACGTTTTAATCTTGAGTGCTTTATTGGGTACTATATGAAAGCAAAAGGAAGTATTGTCGAGTTCTATGAATTTGGGAGAAATGCTTTTGTAAGGAATTGACATTTATGCTATTATTGAAGTATCTGTGGTTTAAAAATTAGTGTTCTGATTTAAAGCCAAAGATTCAGGAAGAATTTCTTTTTTAAAAGGGTCTGTTTGTGTGATTTGTAGAATAACTTGAAGACTTTTTAATTTGTATGTGAGATATTATAGCTTCGTTATTTGAACTCAATCTGGAAGCCAGCATATATATTAACCAAAAGCAGCATCACTTCTTGTCATCAATACTGTAAATGCTGATGTCAGACAAACACGTGCCGCCTTTGGATAATTAATATATATTAATCACCAAGCTTTCAAACTTTGCAGCCAAATGGGCTGCTGCCCACGACTTGTTTGGTTGTATTTATAGTTATCTTCTATGTTGTTTTTGTTTTTTTTTGGTGGTTTGGATTTAATCATTGGTTTATAGTTTCAAGAATGAGATTTAAATAAGTCACTATGTCACTAATTCGCCATGTGCCATCAATTAACGGTTTGCCACATGCCACTTGTATCTCACTCAATTTCATGTCACCAAGTGCCACTACAAAAAACACGTTGATTTGTAACATTTTATTTTTCTGTGTTTTTGAAAACCACCCCTAAAGTTATGTTTCATGCCTTTTTTCAAGGCGCTAGTAAATTCTTGGCGTAATGAAGCAAACGCCGAGAAATTTAATTTTAAAAAAATTATGGGTGTTTTTGTTAAACGCCAAAAATATACCCTAGAATTCATTGTATTTATGTTTAAAATACTAGGAGTTCTAGAATTCCAAGGGGGGGGGGGGGGTTATGGTCTCAAGCAAGCATTGAGAGCATGATATATTCACGATTGAGCAACAAATTATTGGAACTTGGTTTTGAAGGTCTTGGTTAGCCTCTTCCCTTTTTATTTTTTTGTGGTGAGCGCGCAGCTCACCATCTTCATCTTCATTTAAGTGGACAATATTATTGTTGGGAATAAATTTACCCTACAAGCCCATCATATTTTAGGGCCCAAAACTCACAGCACTATTAGATTAAATAGCAGAAGATACAGTTTAAATAAAGCTCTATTGGGATAAAGCAATCCTAATCCAAGGAGCTCAAATCTAATACAATCTCTCAGGACTCCCAATTCAATCCAACTAAGGAGATGCAATCCAATTGGAGCTTTATTGGATAATCCCATTATGCCGGGCCGGCAGATCTTTTGATGCTCTTACTTATTTGTAGCCATCAAGGAGCTTCAGAAGCATGTTCCAGATCTAGCACGCACACACCTTGATGAATGTGCAGCTCACACCATATCAAAAACAGTTAGGCAGAAATTTGCTCTAACAATTATAATAACTTATTCATATAAAGAGGCAATTAATCAATGGTTTATTATCATATCTTTGCATTGAGTTTGCAATTAAGGATATTGGGGATTTACATTTTCTTTTTGGGTGTTGAAGCTATTTGGACGTCTAAAGGTTTACTTCTTTCTCAACAAAGATACATTTTTTGGACTTAATTAAGAAAACAAAGCAATGTAGTTGGCTAGGGCCTCATAATACTTGACATTGCTTATGTTGTCGATAAGACTTTTCAATTAATGATTTATTACAAATTTAATAATGATTTTAAAATCACATAAGTTTTGAAGGAACATAAGAATGAAAACTTCTAGCACTACTTGTAATAATAATATATTGACACCACTTATCTAACTGCAAATCCCACCTTTTACACATGAATGAAACATATCGAAATTGATTTTTATTTCGGACCTAATAAGGTTAGGTCTTGGATGTTAGAAGTTCGTTTTCTCCGTAGCAAAGATCAAATTGTGATGCCTCCCATTAAGCTTGCAGTGGCATATTGAATCATATCACTCATTTCAAATTCAAACCACATTAGAAATAAGATACTTAATCAAACATCAAACAAACTTATATAAGGGTGGATTTTAAACTCAACCTAACAGCTAATAAGAGATGTAACATATGTTTTATTATAAATATAATGAAAACTCTCATACCAAGTGTAAGAGGAAACAAGTTCATCCAAGTCTAAACAACTTTCTCCATGTAACACCATGCTGTATTTTACAGTCCTGAGAACAAAAAGAAGTCTAGAAATGTAATGTGATTAGCTGATCAGAAA
This sequence comes from Corylus avellana, assembly GCF_901000735.1. Classification (NCBI taxonomy): domain Eukaryota; kingdom Viridiplantae; phylum Streptophyta; class Magnoliopsida; order Fagales; family Betulaceae; genus Corylus; species Corylus avellana. The sequence goes on along the minus strand of NC_081549.1, from coordinate 3,519,612 downwards.
AAAAAAGGAAGTTGATAGGATGACAAGAATGCCCTAAGAGGACATGTCTGTCTGACAGAAAAAGCTCAATGGTAGCTAAATCTTTACTGCAGTTAACGCTGTGGAGTCCTTAAAGGCACTGAAGCAGAAGAGACCAAAACTGAGGGAGAAAGAGTAAGATGGATCAATGACAATCTCAGAGGTAGGAAAGGCAAAAGGAATGAGAGAGACTTTGATAGAAGGGACGGGTGAGAGTTGAGAGAGAGAGACTCTCTCTCTCTCTCTTTCTCTCTGTTTTTAATGAAGCGTCCCATGCCTATCACTTCCTTTGTGTGTGCGCGCGTGTGTATGTCAGGAGCACGTAGGAGTCAGTGCCCAAATACTTAAATAAACACAACAACCTGCCATCTTTCAAAAACAGAAGCCTCTCTGATAGAAGCCTGCAATTGGCAATAACTGTACACCCATCACAGAGAGAGAGAGAGAGAGAGAGAGAATGGTAGAGGGGTAATGGGTTGCTGACACGTGTATAGTTGCCGCGGGAGGGGGGGTGTTAATGTTTAAGGCCATGGGGACCGTTTCTAACCGATGGTACGGGTTCTTAGCCGTTTTTTTCAATTTAGTATAAAGGGTGTGTGTGGGTGTTGTGGGTTGTGTCCCTAGACTGCCGTGGGGTGGGGCTGTAAGGTCATGTCAAACGTCTGCATCATATCCCTCACATGCACTCACTCGTCTTGTCAAATCATGTGGAATCATTAAACATTCAAATTACCCTACCAATTGCAAATGGACGTATATCACATTATTATACTGTATGAATGACTTTTCCTTTACATGAAGATGCTTTTACATTTGATTGGGTGGGGGAAATGGTTCGGAAAACTAGGAAGAGGATCAATTTGGTTTCTTCAAGTAGCTAGGGATTTCCAATTCTAAAATGAGTTTTATCCAAATGGTTTATTAAAATGTTTAATAGTGATCAATTTGATTAACGTGGTTTTCACTTTTCACCTTCATTAAAGTGATTAGATATTAATTAGTCTGTCCATCTATTGTCAAAAGAATTAACAAAAAATTTACCATATACAAAAAATCATGTAACACTTATAAAATATTAGTTATGCATACACCATTGTCATATTATCATATATATATTCTTTAAAAAAACTTTTTTAAAAAAATAACAAAGGAAAAAAGAAGAGAAAAAAAAAAAATAATGAAGGGTGGCGGTGAAGAAAATTCCCTCCACAGGTGATGGTGGGTTCTCCAACAACCCACCTCACCTTGTTTATGTGCTCGCAGACATGTGGGAGTCTCCCGCAATCCAACCTTTTCACAAGCCAAGAGGGTCAGAGGGGACGGATGACTCTCCCGCCCCTACGACCACCTCCGTGGGCCTATTACCAATTGCGGAAGAGAATTTTCCCCACCGCCATTGTTTCTCTCTTTATTTATTTATTTTTTTATTCTTTGTTTGAAGGGATATGTTGGCTAAATGGCAAGGATGTATGTATTGCAACATTTTATAGGTCTTACAGACTTTTTGTGCACATGACAAATTGTGTTAGTTTTTTTTTTGACAATAAATTGAAGGAAGGATCATATATTTGATGAGAGTGAAAATCACATAAACTAAATTTATCACTCTTAAAAACCTAATGGGCTTTTTGATAAAGTAATAAACTACAGGGGATCAAATTTGTATTTAACCCTAATTGTTGAGGTTCAACAATATCGTTGCTCTGCTCTCTTGGACGGATCTTAAATGCTTTGCGGGATGCGATTTCGAATGCCATAAAAGGATTTGACTTCCCTCACTGGACACCAATTGGTTTTTAGATGAGATGGTCAAAGGCCCGATCTAATAAATGGTATCAGAGCCAGCGTCATGGGTTCGAGTCGCGGGAGCGTCATGTTGAGGGAGGGATTGTTGAGGTTCAATAATGCCTCTGCTTTGCTCACTTGGACGGACCTTAAATACCTTGCTGGGTGCGATTTTGAATGCCATAAAAGGATTTGACTTCCTTCACTAGACACCAATTAATTTTCAGATGAGATGGTCATAGGCCCGATCTAACACTAATAATCAAAAGGCTCTAGCTTTAGAAGCTCAATTATAGTCATCATCATCATGCATATATGTCCACCGTGAAGTTAAAGTCACTGTTCTTATTTCTGCTTTGAAAGTCAGTGTGTTCTTAATGAATGTCTCATACAAAATTCTAAGAACACAACTCATTGGCTCAAAAGCATGCAAGGGTTTTAAAGCATGGCTTTTAGATGTTGGAGACAGCCTTTGCACACAAGATATTAAAGATTTGCATAACATGTTCGGGGAACTCTCATATAAAGTCTACAGTTTCACACACACTTTATCCCCAAGAAAAGAACCCTAGTAATGACCAAAGTAGCTGGATTGGCTGAGAAACCTTTAAAGGGCTGTTTGGGAAAACTGGAAATTGAATATAATATGACCCCAATGCCGGTCCTAGTTTTGTGGGACCTTCATGGACCCCTCCACATGCAACCATCTCAGTTTATGGTCTCCATAGAATTGTAAGCTACCAAACAAGCCTCTAAGTGCAGCTTGAATATCTATCTATTATCTAACACCACCACATTGTTAGGCGAATAAGGTGAGCCTAGGAAGACAATCCATCAATCTAGCTAGAAAAGAAAAAGGGGCCCCAACAAGGTGGTTTTTTTTTGGTTTGAGAGAGAGAGAGAGAGAGAGAGAAGGGAAGCCACAATCTAATTCCCACTCAAAGGAATGTTCTACCCATCTCATGATGGTATAGTTGCCCAATTAGTGGAGGTCAAAGGGGCGTAAGAAAGTGGGTTTTGCTAAGATCCCTCCTATGCTTTTATGCAAGTGGTGGTGGTCTCCTAAATGCCTGCAGGGTCACTCAAAGGTATTACTCTTTGTCAAAGTCCAATACTCCTACTGAACACTCTTTGACCATAAGTTTTATCTTCTAATGCAAATAACATGCTTAATTGCATATATACTTTAATAAAATATCTTTTTATCATATATTTATACAAAAGACAAAAAAAGAGCAACGCTATATACTACACTCCATTTTACTAGGTTGACGTGTTAGTACTGCTCATCAATCCAGTAGAAACTATCCGTAGAAGTGTAGTAAAAGGAATGATATGGTGGTTCTATGAATACGTAAATTTCGGTCTCTTTAAATTTCATGAATATTAAACCAAAATTCATGACAAAAGAAGGTGGACAGTTAGAAATAAAGTTGTAAATAGCTATAGTACGTACTCTCAATCATATAGAATGGATTTTTGAATCTGATTTAGGTACCAAATACGCATACATGACATGCTGGTCGAGACTTGAATTATAAAAAAAAAATCAAAGAAGTAGGACCTACAAATTGACCCATTTTGGCGATCAAATGGGACCTTCATTCATCACACATAAAAGATGTTCTACTATATCATTATGTTAGCAATGATCGGTTTTTTTTTTTTTTTTTTTCAGAGATGACCCTATAAAATTTTCCATGATTTGGACTCTTTTAGAGCTTTTAGTTTAAAAAACATTACAAAAATATAAAGGAAAAGTAAAATTAAGTAATTAAATTGTAGGGTTTTTTAGATTTTTTTTTTCTTTAATTATTAATAATAACATTTTAAAAGGTCTGTGAGCAAGTACTTGTTACTCATCACATAAATAAAGATAGTATCAAATTATGACTCTCTTCCCTTTAATTTATTAGATATCCTTAAGCCTTCACACTCATTATTTTGGCTAGTCTAGATACAAATTTGGATGAAAATCACCCACATTTGATTATCAACAAGTTCTTTATTCCAACACAGAAGGAATAAAGAATAAATAAATCTCTAAAAATAATATTTAAATTGAATAGTATCGGAAGTTGATAGCTAAAATAGAGAGTGATTGAGACGCACGTGTTTTGAAAATGTAGTTGGTAGGTAAAATATGTCATTTTTTAAACCTAAAATTGAGAGAAAATTTACTGAGTTCAATGTGAATGCTCCATATCTACCGTGGAAATTGAAAACGGACAAAAAAAAAAGTCTCAAAATTTTCGTCTTTACATGTGCCAAATTAGGGATCAGATGAGGACATCACTTGTTTATTGATATAATGAGCATACCTCCACATGGATTTCAAAAGTGGCCCTTCCATTCACCCCATGGTTCATGTCACTATTTCTTGATGAGAACAACTTTGTCCTGTTTTTTCTTCATTCTCGTCGTATGCACGACTTATTTTTAACATGATCTAGCAAATGAAATATTTTACATATTTTGTTAATGGGAATCTTATTTACTTCCTAAAAAGTTATAAGAAATAAAAATAAATAAAAACCATCACTTTAGAAAAGAGATATACATTTAGGAATTCCAGAATGAAAACACTTGTTACATAGGTATCAAGATACTACATACCCATATCTCGGTCTCAATAGTTTCAGTTTTAACTAAAACTAGATCCAAACCGAATCCTACATTTAAAATATCATTAAATAAAGATAAATTAAGATGGAGGTGATGCTAATTACCATATCTAGATGTAGTAGGGCTTTGATCGATCCAACTTGTAGTCTTTTTCATTAAAATTTGGGTGTCTTGTTTGGTATTGAACAAGAAAGTCAGCATTCTAATTGTGTGTCATTCCTAGCTAGACGGTGTGATAGTGATGGGATGGTTAATCATACGCGTCAAATGTTAATGATTTTCGGCAAGACCGTGAGGACAGATGGCATTATCAAATGTCATACATGTGGTAAACAAAACATTGTCAGAATCCCAAAGCCAAGGGTTTTTATATATCATCAACTTTGGGTCTGTCATCTCACCAAGTCAAAATTGTGCCATTGGAAAAAGAGGAAACAAACATGTCTACCCGAAAACGCAAAGGGTTGAAGATCAAAGAGAGAGAGAGAGAGAGATAGAAACCTAACAACCTTAATTGGTGGAATGTGCATTAGACGAGGGATTGGCTAATGGATGGGAAGGGGTTGAGCTGACTCGAATAATATTCCACCACCACATTCGGCAAATTCATTGTGGTATTTTTGACCCTACACCCACCACAAAAACCCTCTAGCTAGATATTGTCATCCTTTCACCCACTTCCCAATAACAAGATATCTAATTACCAACTAACCGACCCACAGAGAGAGAGAGAGAGAGAGAGGTTCAATCCAAATGGGGCACCACCGAATGGAGAGTGATCCCTAGTCAAAAGTCAACCAATTCCTATCATTGTAACCATTCAATAGACAGAATTTAGTTGGACAACTTACCCATTACCACCCGTCTCTCTAAAAGGAGAATGAACTAAAGGGGATGTTTATGACAATTTTGCTCAAGCTGTCCATCAACCTTGAGGTTGGGGGTGTATTAATGGAACAAAATTTCAACCATATTTTCTATATATATATATATATTTTCAACATGGACATCATACACATGCGAGTACAAACAAAATGGACATGTTCACAAGAGTGTAGTCAAACCCAAGTCTTATATCTATCAGTATTTAATTACCATTTTGTACTCTGAAAAAGTCTTGGGTGCTCGATCAAAAAGGTTTGGATTCTTGTGAGTGAATAGATAAGATGACCAAATGCTTTTCTCTGTTTCTTCCAACTAAATTAAGTGTCCATTCAGAATAACATCAACATATACAAAGGAGTTGAAATGGTTGCCATTTGCTCGATCTTCAAGCGTAAAACGTTTGCTGTTCAGTTACAGTAGAAAGGCTAATTTTTTGATAATAAAACATGTCCTGCAATGTTTTATTTGTTTGTTTTTATTTTAATTTTATGTCTCAGTTGACGTACTTTGATGTTGTTGAAACTTAATTACTTGCATTGTCTCATTCCACTCTCCCTTGCTTATAATTAACATTCTCTCTACTCATATATATATAATATATATATATCCAAGATCAGATCGATGCCAATGCCGTCATCCTACAAAATATATAAATAATATTTGCATTTCTGTATTTAATTTATTTCCAGACTTAGGTTAAGAGGACTTCTAAATATTTTTATTTTCAACTAAGCAATACATGTTTTTTACGCATGAGTGCCTTTATGTATGGGAATATGCGGTCAGACAGCACTGTACAAAATCCTTTATTAAATAATTATTTTTTCTTAGTTATCTCTTAAAATTTAACAGTTCTAAATATATATTTAATATAACAATATCCATTGTACATGCATGCAAAAAAAATTATGCAAGTGAATATATTGGTTTTAATTTATAATTAACAATGATATTTGTGAAAGAAATAAGAGATTATTTCTTAGCCATTTAGAAATCCTGGTCTTCTATGTGCAACACATGGCGCTGATGGGCAGAAATTTGAAATTGATGTAGGAGAAACGAGTAATACCAAAAGTCGCTCTTATATTTTTCTTGTATCATTCCAAGAATAATGTGGCTTCTAAAATCACCATTGACCTTGTAATTGATTATTATTGAATTTTGATTAAATAGTAATTTTAAAAACCACCCCATTCTTAAAGTGATACAAGAGTAATTTATAGAATTACTCAGGATAAACTACAGTACCATCCACAATTCCAAGTAACCAAATAATTGTTGACCCTTAAGAAATGGCTCAATTTAAGCTTTCCTTAATAGGAAGTAGCTTAATTGTACAGTGGAGGGAGAAACACTGGAAGAGACTATATATGCTAAAACAAAATTAACATATTAGGTTGTTTAAGGGCTATGATCATACCAAAAGCAAGCTCAAGTATTTGTTTTAGAATTGTTCTCTCTCACACTTGACTTAGTGTGTGTTTGGCAAACAGCATGCTATTCCATGGAACTGTTCATATTTGGTGAGGAAAAAAAAAAGGTGTAATAATTAGTATAGAAAAATGAGAAAGTAGTATTGAAAGTAAAAAAGTTTTGTTTTGTAGTGATTTTTTTTTTATTTAAATAATATTAAAAAATAAATGATGTGATATAAAAAGTGAATAGTGTTATATAAAAGTGAAAATATTTTGATGTTGATGTGTTTGAAATGAAGTAAATAGTGTTTGGGAATGAGGGTGTTGGTAGGGTGTTGTTTAACAAACAGCCTCTTAATGCTAGCGGGCACCTGTTCATTTATATTGTGAAAGTACAAGGGTTCAACTATACATAGAATACTACAAATGATTAAAATAGTTTATCTGCAAATACAATTGGAAAAAATTCAAACTTCTTTCTCATCCTTCGTTGATTTGTTTGCCATGTTTTTTTCTCTTCTAGAATCTTTATCATGATGGCTTGGCTATGTGATTTCAAAGATTTATTGAGCTTTTATCCTCTAGTGCCTGATTTGTTGATAACATTGTCTGCTGAAGCAATTTTTCAGTTGGTGAGAATTGAGATGCGATAACTTGCAAGGCAGAGATGTAAGCAAACGAGTTTGCCAATGTGAGCCAACGAGAATAACTCTAATACTTAAGTCAGTAATGCGTTTTTAGATAAGAGAAGATGCAAGGCATATATTATTGTGAAAGAAAAGAAATTCCTCATATATATATATATATATATATATATATACTTGGTTGAAACTTTCCTTATAGCTCTTTAGGCTTGTTGATCGGAGTTATTGTCTTTAACCTAGGAATCGCAACCGCAATTGATTCTCATTAATCTTAGATTCCATGAGATACAATATCTCATGTAAATAGATGTCAGATTCATATTTGACTTGCCAATGAAGTGAATCCCTTGTTCCGCCCGAAGTTGCTTATTCAGCGACTCGGGTCATCTCAGGCCCAGCAATGGGTTTCGTTCAAAGCGGGCCTTTCGTATACCCAGTACCCAACAATGTCTTTAACACAAATTTAACTTTTAAACCAAAAACTGAAACCTTCTGAAAGCTGTGTTACTTGTTGAATCATTCATTTATAATTGAGCCTGATCAGTGCCTGAGAAAGATGTCTTAAAAAAGGTGGTTTCACATGCTTTTGTGCCAAAATCACTGTTGTGCTACTGTATATATATATATATATAAATCATAAATTTATATCAAGTTGCCAGTTCTTCACAGTTGAATACAGTTCATCATGACCTGCATTCTTTGTTAATTTTCCAGTACTACATTCTACAGTTTCAGCTATATATATATATATATAGATTAATGGCTGTGATTAGCCAACCAGCCAAGTTTATGTATGAAATGTGTTCGGTTCTCAGAGGTACACGTACCTTCGTATGCACCCTTATCGAGAAGCATGTGTCATTTTCCTTTTTGTCCCCATACACAAGCTATACTACGATGTTTGATGATCATCTAGCCATGAAAACGTGAGTGTCTTTCTAAATACATGTCATCTTTACAATAAAAAGTAAAAAAAATAAGAAAATAAAAAAAATAAAAAAGAGGAAAAATTAGAGTCTGCCACTTATTATTTTATTTTTTTTAAAATATTAGTAAGAAAATCAAGACAAATATGAATCAAGCACAACGTGCACGTACATATAGGTTAGAGTGGAAGGAAAGCAAGGCTAGCTGAGATTTAATTAATTAATGGTAGATTTGCACTTTCACAAAACTAAGTAAATTAATCTGGCTGATTGATTATGGATTACTATATGTTAAACATGCATAAAGTAAGAAAATAATTAATAAGGATTGAGATGACTCCTCATTAGACAAAAAGGACGAAATCACATCTGCTTTTGGTAATTTTACACCCTAATCTCATCGCAACTTGAGATGCCTAGCAATAAAGAAGGTGTATATAAGAGCTAGGATTATCCATTTTTGGTAAGGGGGGCCGCTACTCCAACACATATTCAGACCGGTCTTGAAGACACGCTCAAAACACAAGAAACATGGCTCAGGAAAGCAAAAGATTGGTTATAATTAAGTAAAGCATTTTACTTTAGGAGCTTTTATAATTAAGCAAAAGATTGGGTGTAATAACAGAAGGCCTTTTCATAATCATACTGTGAATCTTGTAACCGGGTTTAATGTGTGACAATTTATGTTGATGTGTCGAGGCATAAGAATAAGACTATAGTTAATTATAATATGATCTATTTAATGAAACGTGTTAGATTTCTTAACCCTACTCATCTAATTTTGTGTCTAGTTTAAGGGTCGTACTAAAAATTGTTTGCCTTGAATGTGAGTTGTATCTAGACTAGACATGGATATAAGATATATATGTCAAACTTAGTCCGATCGACCTATTTAATAAAACATGTATGACCACTTAATCCTAATCCATTCATTTTATGTCAAGTTTATAAGTCATGTAAAAAATTGTCAGCCCTATTTGTAGGCATAGAGCAAATAAACTAAGGACCTCCCTCAACTCCAACAAAAATAAAAACTACAAATGATCATAAACTTAAATCATATTGAACACTTAGAGAAAAAATTAAAAAAAAAAAAAAAAAAGAAGATAATGTTGAGAGGGAAATTGTACCAACATGGTGAGATTGAAATAATAGGGCCATAGAGAATGTTTTCATGTTGTGGTATCATTTTGAATTATAATAATAGTGTTCTATTATTTTACACTGAGGTGGGAGTACCAAGTAGGCAGAAAAGCATTAATTTGACTTTGTTTATTAGGAGACATATATTCACCATTGATTTTTCTGGCCTTTCTTGCTTTCTTCTCGTTTCTTTTTCTCTTTTCTGTCTTGGTCGTTTTTACGTTTTCCAAGCAACAGTTGAATATACTTTACCAGTTTACCTCTTTCCAAATTCTCACCCCCCCACACCCCCCCCACCCACCCAAAAAAAAAAAGAAAACACTGAAAGCTGAGTGCATGATCCCATCCCAGTTGGTGTAATTAGGAGAATTTTCCAAGCAGAAATTTATCAATGCTTGCTTCGTTTGACCACAAAGCCGTCGGTGCTAAGCTACAAATTTCATTAATTCTCTCTCTCTCTCTCTCTCTTATTGTGTATACATTTTTGTCAAAGCAGCTAGCTACGCCATTAAATCATGAGGTTGCTCATGAAAAAGATGGTCACTACAACTCAATTATACACATATATAATAAACTAGATAATATTAATTACATGCACTCCAATTTCACTTTCTCCACCTTATCAAACACGGAAATTATAAATATAATAAATAATGCATCAACAAGGATACCGTAGAATATTAGTCCATCACATTAACCACAATTACTCTCTCTATCTCTATAAAAACATCTTAATATGATGCCGCCGACAATCTTGATTAGAAATTAGTATTATTCTTTTTGGAGTAAGTGAGTTATTATAATATATAAAAAAAAAAGGGCATGCATGCCTTTGAGAATTTACAAAATAAGTTAACGACCGTTCATATTTAATTTCACTCTCTCTCTTTCTCATGAAAATTAAGAATCAAATTTGGACCGTTGTAATTTGTTTTACAACTTGTAAAATAAAAACCTAATTAAGTGAGATTATCCTGACACAAAAGACAAGCATTTGATAAACTAGAAGATGTTTTTATTCAATCTTAGGTTTTCACAAACCCTAACATCTTTGGTGGGGAATCGTGTTATATGGAAGAAATGATGAAGAACGTGGGTGCAAGAGAGTTTATGAATACCTTAAGATTGGTACACGTAAAGGTTTGTGAAATCATTATTTTGTTTATTTAATTAACAAAGTATATATATACAAGTGGCTAAAACGGGTGAGTGATGAGATGTCAAATTGTACGTATAATATGCATCGTACTGCAGAGGGACAGAGACAGAGAGAGAGAGAGAGGGAGAGATGGGGTTGAGTGGAAGGAGTAAGAGAGAGTGAAAAGACAAGTCAAACGTCAAATCGGGGGTCTTTGAAATCATAAGACAGTCAGGATGTGCTGTCAATCAACGGGATTTTCTTTTTCTCCCTTTTCTTGCAATTTTTTTTTGTGAGGGGAAAACAACAGCAGCTTCTTTCTTTCTTTGTCCTACTGACCACCAAATTAACATACAGTTGAAACTCAACTGTGTACATCTTTTTACACGTGTGAACTCTCGTCTCACGTGCATATCACGGGTCCCACCCCCTTCTCCCCCAACAAGATTAACAAAAAAAAAAAAAAAAAAATTGAAAATACACACTAATTAGTTTAACTCCTATCACGTTCGTTTTGGCTCCAGTCCCAATAATATGAATCTTGAACCCCCGAGACCCGGCCGACACGCTTCCCGATGCTCCTCAGCTCCACTCTTCCTCTTTCTACCGTTTTCTGTTCATTATTTTACCCTCATTCATTCCTCTTCAATCTTTAATTTGTGATTTTTTTTTTAAATTTTTTTGTTTTAGTCTCTATTAAAATATATAATCTTTTGAAACTCTGAGTTCAAATCAATTTTTTGTAATTTTTAATTCTTATTTCAAAAATAAGAATTAAATAATTAAGTTTAGTATTTCTTATCATATTTGTCTTCAAAGTCTTTTACCATCCTTTTAACGTATCATGATCACAATAAGCCAAAGAATTTATCAACCTTTTACTGATTTGTTTTCTTCTAGTTTAGATCTCCCATGTGCTTGTGATTTCGTGATCCAAGAGTTTGAGGAAATATACTTAACCTTTTACTAATTGTTGTCCTTATCCTACTGCTAAGTTGACATGAAAATCTTTTCTTTTCTTCAATGATTGAATTACACGTACAATATGGTAGTTCTCTATTTCTTTTAATCCCCTTTTTTGTTTGAGAAAAAAATTTGATTTAATAAATTAAGTGGGGGGTAGAAAAATATGATATTATGGCCAAAAGGGAAAGAGATTAATCTCACTCGATCTGGTTTTACATATATTGGAGAAACTTCGTAATAATTTAAGATATGCATGCAATAAATTAAATGTTATTATAAAACACAGATGACAAATATAAAATATATTTATGTTTGAGACCCCAGTATGTGTGTGTTCATATGTGTAAAAGTATTATTCTTGTATCAAATTCATCTATTTCTTATTGAAATTGGTGTTAATTAATATTAATCTCGTCCAAAATCGATAGTAATGGTTCTATTTAATTCCTCGACCACTAACGAACTTCCAGGTGGTACTGGAATGCCTTCCCTTTTGTCTTCCCCCATTTTTATTATTTTATTATTTTTATTTCACATTTTCTGTTTCTAATTTTGTCATGAATGCAGAAGGTTGAGAATGTCGCCAACTTAATTAAAAAAAAAAAAAAATTAAATTAAACATATAGGTTTAGGTTGGTCCCTAAATTTGATTCTCTCTTACGAATATCCAGAAAATGAATAGGATGGGAAAATAAATATTGCTCTAATTAAATACTCTCTCTCTCTCTCTCTATATATATATATATATATATAACGTACGAAATAGTTGGTTACAATTAATTGATATATTAATTAAGGTTAACAAGGACCAAAAGTATTGAAAACCTCCAACATGATATCGGTAAAGGTAAATTTGTGTGGGGGAAGTCAAGCCCAGCCAGTTATACCCTGAAAGCTAGCTAGCTGCAAAGAATCTTTTCTCACGGGAGATAACTAAAAGAGAGAAAGAAAAAAATTAACTTTATGTTGATCTGGACATAAAGAATTATGTCTTTTCACATTTGTAATATAAACATTTATATATATATATATATATATATATTAGAGAAGGAATTAATGCAAAAGAATTATTTAAAGACATTGCAATAACTTTATGAACAGGAAAACCGTATGTTGAATGGGACTTCTCCATGTCCAATTACACGCAAGTTACAGTATAGGGGTACCACCCGAAAGTGATCGAAGAGAAAGCAGATGTTGTTTCATATATTTCATTTAATTTAATTATAAAATCCACCATGACTCCACTAAGTTCTAACACTCACAATATCGGGAAAAAAAAAAATATCAAGGAAGATGTTCTTATGTTGATGTACGTTTCAAACTCCAAGATGTTTTTGTTTTTATTTATTTTTTTTTTTTTTGTTGCTTGTTGACAAGGGAGTTGTTCTTTTTCCGTTTTCCTTTTTCAGAATTTTGTTTTTAGTTGGAAGAAGAACTGTTACCTTAAACAGTAATGCATGCTTCAAGAACAAAAATTTAAAAGATGTAGTCAGGTAAAAATTGTTTCTATTAAGGACATGATTCCCCCAACAAAAAGCTCCCATATAAACTATGAAGCCTTGAGAATGGTGATAAATAAGAAAAACACATATATCTATATATACTAGTCTTGGCAGTCAACATAAAGTACACCCTATTTCCCCCCCTCCTTAATTATTTACTCCAAACTTAATTAATTAATTAATTTCAATATGTTAAGGTAGCTAGCAAAACACGGGGTAATTAAGAATTAAAAAACAATTATGGGTCTTATCAATTTTATAATGAACAAAAAAGTTAATTTTCCATTTTCCATTTTCCCTCCCACCCTCCTCCAGTCTTTTATTTAATTGCCAATAATTATTTATTTTTAATTTGTAGATTTCTTTTTTAAATACTTCGGCCGCCCAGAACAGCCACCCATATTGCTCTTTCTCTCTCTCTTCTCTCTCTCTCTCAAAATATCTCCCAACACAAAACACCATCTCTCACCACTCCATTTGACACAAAGAATCTCACAAAAAACACACTCAAATAGTACCCCATCATGATCAACAAGAAGAGGAACCAATGAACAAAATCCTCCTCCTCCTCTTCTTCTTCTTCTTCTTCTTCTCTTCTTCTTGCACCATCTCCTGCTGAGCTCTCTGTTTCCCTTCTTTCTCTCTCTCTCTCTCTCTCTCTCTCTCACGCGCGCGAACCCTAAAGGAATCAAGAATCAACGATGACCCTGGATGAGTCGCTAAGATCTCTTTCGTTGGACTACCTGAACCTTCTGATCAACGGCCAAGCGTTCAGCGACGTAACCTTCAGCGTAGAGGGTCGTCTAGTCCACGCCCACCGATGCATCCTCGCAGCGCGGAGCCTCTTCTTTAGGAAATTCTTTTGCGGGCCCGACCCGCCGACCGGGCTGGACCCAGCGGGTTCCAGAATCAACCCTGCCGTGTCGCCGGGATCGAGGCCGGGCGTGATACCGGTTAACTCGGTGGGCTACGAGGTGTTCTTGCTGCTGCTGCAGTTCTTGTACAGTGGCCAAGTCACTATTGTGCCTCAGAAACATGAGCCCAGGCCTAATTGTGGGGAGAGAGGCTGCTGGCACACGCATTGCACCTCAGCCGTTGATCTCGCCCTTGACACTCTTGCTGCCGCTAGATCCTTTGGTGTTGAACAGCTCGCATTGCTCACTCAGGTTAATTTCTCACTACTTATCTTCTTCATGTCTTCTCTCTCTCTCTCTCTCTCTCTTTTGTCAGTGTGAGGAGGCCGGAGTCGTATGTTTTGTGGGTTTTCAGAATTAATTTCGAGAATTTCTGGGTTTCGTTTTGGGAAGTGGGGTGAGTTTTTTTTTTTTTTTTTTTCTTCTTTTATTTTATTTATTTTATATAATTTATTTATTAGTATTTTAGGAAATCCACTATCTTCTGATGAAGTGGGTGAGACTGGGTTCTTCTATTCTCTATATATAATCTTCAACTTTTCTTTATTGGTTTTTAATAATGTCTTTATTAATCTTTTCTCCATTAAAAGCAGTTGGTTTGATCTCTCACACGCATTTAGTCCTTTTTCTTTGTATCACATTACTTTCTCCTCTCGGTAACTATACTGAATACAATCTAATATTCAGTTTGTCTTTGAAGCATCTCATCCAATAATTAACTTCTCAATTTTTCAATCAAGTTTCTTCTTCTTCTTCTTCTTCGGTTGTGCATAATAATAATAATAATAATAATAAGAAGAAGAAGAAGAAGAAGAAAAAACTCCCTACTTTTCCGGGTAAAATGTGAAAATAAGAAGCTTATCTTGATTTCATGTACCATTTTTTGAAGTTTCTTGAATTGGGTTCCTCATATCTTTATGCTGCATACCCAAGAGTTTCTAAATTTAGATCATGATATCCGGTCTTGTCTTCCACAGTAAGCACACCAAATCTTTCCCAAACATTCACTTTCCCCATTTGGGTTTAAATTGAAAAAGAGAACAAGCCACAACAGAAATGCAATCTTAGCACAAAACATCCCATCAATTTTCTCATCTATCTATATATCCAAAAACCTGCCAAACAATCTTTCATATATATGTGATATAAATTTATTCCACTGACTCACCCTTCTTATCTTTGCTTTTTTGGTCCACAGAAACAATTGGCAAGCATGGTGGAGAAGGCCTCAATTGAAGATGTAATGAAAGTTCTCCTCGCTTCAAGAAAACAAGACATGCACCAGCTCTGGTCCACATGTTCCCATCTCGTTGCAAAATCTGGCCTCCCTCCAGAAGTCTTAGCCAAGCACCTCCCCATCGATATCGTAGCAAAGATTGAAGAGCTCCGCCTCAAGTCCTCTCTCGCCCGCCGCTCCCTCATGCCGCACCACCACCACCACCACCACGATATCGGGGCGGCCGCCGATCTCGAAGACCAAAAGATTCGTCGAATGAGACGAGCCCTCGACTCCTCCGATGTCGAACTCGTCAAGCTTATGGTCATGGGAGAAGGCCTAAATCTCGACGAAGCCTTAGCTTTACACTACGCTGTAGAAAGTTGTAGCCGAGAAGTCGTGAAAGCCCTCCTTGAGCTCGGCGCAGCGGATGTTAACTACCCGGCTGGCCCCGCCGGGAAGACCCCGCTCCACCTGGCAGCCGAGATGGTGTCGCCCGACATGGTGGCGGTCCTCCTCGACCACCATGCTGACCCGAATGTCCGAACCGTTGATGGGGTTACTCCGCTGGACGTACTCCGAACCCTAACATCAGATTTCCTCTTCAAAGGAGCCGTGCCGGGGCTAACACATATCGAGCCAAACAAGCTTAGGCTTTGCCTCGAGCTGGTTCAATCGGCGGCGCTGGTTCTTTCCCGTGAAGAAGGCAATAATAATGCAAATGCTCCTTCTTCCACCACCATATATCCGCCGATGAGCGACGATCATAGCAGCGGCAGCAGCGGGAACAACATGGGGAATCTTAATCTTGATTCGAGGCTGGTTTATCTCAATCTGGGCGCGACGGGTTCGGGTCAAATGGGTGGAGGAGCAAGATCAATGGATGGAGATGAAGATAGTAGCCACAATAGCCAAAGGGATCATCATCATCATCATCATCATCATGTCATGAATAGGCATGGATCACAAGGTGGCTGTGATCCAACAATGTACCACCACTCTCATGACTTCTAAGCTCTCTGATCAAATCACAATATTTATATATAACTCCAAATATTGTATTACTGGATTATATGTTCTTCTCTCTTTTTCTTTTTTCTTTCTCTCTATGTTCTGTAGGGTGCTCTTTTGGGGTTTTGTAGGCTTTTCAATGATCATAATATGAAGTTCAGTTTCATTGGAGATGGGAGATGAGATGAGATGAGATGAGATGAGACAAGGAGGATCTGAGATTTTGCTACCGAGGATTATACATGAAGGAGGAGAGACGCAGGTCAATCTTTTCACACCCGGCCTGTCAACTCCCTTGTATTTATTGCTCTACATCTAATATCATCGCCTATTTATTGTGATCCTTTTGTTTCTTGTCCCCCACCACCTTCCTGTTGCCCCCCATTATATATTTCTTTTATATGCACAGGAAAATCTTTTGGTTTTTTTTGCTAGGGGGGTTTTCTTTTTTTTTTTTCTTTTTTTTTTTTTTAATTCTTTTTCTCAAGGTTTTGTTTGGATATGGGTGCTTCTATTTTCTATGAAGAAAATGAGCTGTCTCCTCGATCTCTCTTTTCCTATTTCTGTTCTAGCATCCATAGGCTTTTCGAGAAACTTGATTGGCTATAGTTTTGGCTGATTATTTTAAAATAAATGTATGGCTATCGACAAATTCATTGGTTGTCTTGCATGAATGCAACACTGAGTGTGACGACACACGACACCTTAAAATATATTGCTATTATCTAATTCTCGATTCCTCCATGCAATCCTCTTTTTTGTCCCCCCCTTGCCTTTTTCGGCTCTTATATTTCCATAATCTTCCACCTAAAACCCTAATTTTTTTTTCTTTCCCTAATGCACCTTTTGCTAAACCTGTGGGTATGTTGGTCTGGTTTGTTGATCCTCCAGCTTGTTTATTTTCCTATGTATGTTTTTCTTACTTAATTTGGCTTCCTTAATCTAAAAGATAAAATGTTCCAAACCATATAGATACAGAGCAAATTCTGCATAAATTTTGGTTCACTGAACTTGAATATAATTCACCCGTACGTCCTGCCATGTTTCATTGTATTGCATGAATCAGCACTTGTAATTCTCTCCTGATATGCAGAAGCCATAGTTTAATAGTCAGGATGCCATTTATCTTCATTAAGTCTTTAGTTATAGTCATAAATCTTCATTTGAGCTTCAACATAAAGTGAACTTCTTCATTTTTTATTTTTTTATTTTTATTTTTTTGGGTCATTAACCAAGAAGATAAGTAAATTTTTGAGTCAATTATAGAAAAAGTATTTAACATCATATTAATTTATTCCTTGAAGTTGTTATCCTGTTATAAGTGCATCATGAAAACATTATCATGATCATCTACCTTTCATTTGTCTTGAGCTCATGAGGTTCTTTTCTTTTTAGCATACCATAAATAACTAGATAACACTATTTTAAAGATTGGTGCGGTTGTATCAATTCAATTGATTATATTCTTGAGTGCTTCTTGAAGACTTTATGTTAATGAGTGGGAGTAATTATATGATAACTAGTTTCTTATTGTGATCCTTTCGTATCGCTTATAAGTCTAAATTGATTTTAATCTTTTAATTTAATAGGAGTTATAATTAGTTCCACTAATTAAGTAAAATCTATCTCACTAACTTTTTATGAGCTTGATAAATGCATGCCTCTACAAGCTTCTTCTCTGGGCAAAGCCATTAGAAGCACAACCATGATTAGGATCCATGCATAATCAAAGTTTTGTTTGGTTGCATCTAACGGTATGCATAATACCATGTTATTTAAAACTTTTAAATGTGTGTCAACATATTTATTATATAACATCGTATATATTATTAGATGTGTGAAATCTCTGAACTATTTAATAGATGTTCTCCATTCGAAGTGAAATGCAGTAGATCCTATTCCCAATCGTAGCACGCATTAATTGATGTCTTTTCTTTTTTCTTTTTTGAGGCTTCCTCTTAATTGATTATGCTTGGTCACTTGTTCTATCATCGTGATCATAGTTAAGTGTTTTAGCAACACATCTGTACTTACTTTTCAAGTATAGTTTAGCCAGGAATATAGAAATTTCAATTTTGTGAAGAGATTATGGTCAATTCAATCAACAAATGATTTTAGCAGCATTAAAATCCTCCATATTATAAGGGAATGGTACCATGCATGTAAAATATTTTAAATCCCAACTATTATTTTCAAATTAAATAGTCTTATCATATATATATATATATATACCAGCATTTGGTATATTTACATTTATATCATCTAGGGCTAGCTGCAGATGTCTTTAAATATTTCCAATTTCATTTTTTATTTTCTCTCATCCCTTTTTAAAAACTGGATCATCTATATATATATAGATGCATGACACATTTATTTATTGTTAATTTTATTATTGTGGAGACGTGGAGTGGCTAAAATCCATAGAGTGCTTGAAAATTGTCACTAAAGCAATGGCATGCATTATGTCTTTTCAGATGCATTAATTAAATGAAATTATGAATGGAGCAATTGAGAGGGAATTTTTGTGGTGACTTTTAGATAAAATGGGTTAAAGTTGACTTCATTTTCCCCATTTATGTGTTACTCATTTACTGTGATCTGTTGAACAATAACTACTTTCTACTATTATCCTTCTTAAAGTCGTTAATTAATTGATCAGCCATCAGCAGATAGACGTCCTAGTCTATAAACTGTTCAATTGCAGACCAATCCCACCATTTTTAATTTTGTCGCCTTCTAGAGTACGTAGTTACTCCTCCATGTTTTGTAGATCAAGATTTTTAATTTCTTTGAAATTGCTGATAATTCTCAAAACGATTGAGAAATGTTATTAGTTAAAAATGTGATATATTACAGTCGAGAAATAAGTTTATTTTTTTAAGGTTCTTGTTCTTAATGTTATAAAAAAACTTTGAATCAAAAACTGTTTTTAGGTTTTTTGAAAAAATAAAAAAGAACTGTCTTTGCAAAAGTGAAGAAACGAGGAAATTTTTTTATGATTATCTCAATAACATGCTACTTTTTAAAATAGGTGGTATTTTTCAAGTCTTTCGATGCCTAGAAACGACTGAAATTTTGTAATTTGAAAATTTATTTTTTAAAAAAGATTTTTAGGAAATCCAGATCTATGTTTTTCAAGATATATATATCCACATTAAAGTCGTTGTGGGCAGTAGCTCGAATTGAATTTTGATAGTAGCTTCTCTGTCTTTGTTCTTTTATTTTTGCTTTTCTGATCGGAGAACATCAAAACTAAATTTCAACTATGCTTTTTGGTAAAATGTTAATTAGATAATTAAATTTGATAATTCATATTAGTTTAAGCTTTTAAAATAAGTGGTGGTTTTACATACTATCAAATCTAAGCTTGAGTTCGAACATTGTCTCTTTTGTTCAATATTTCTTATGAATTTAAGTTTTTAATTAGAATTTGACGTATTTTTAGACGAATTCCACAATATTTTTTCTATGGGCTTCAGGTGATCAGAAAGTACAAATTGGGTACTTTTATGACAGTAGAACTTAAGTATACAACTGGTGGAATTGTGGCATTATATATATATATATATATGTTATGCATGCATTGTTTCAATCGAATAGTCCAGATGTGATTTGTGATTGGACATACAACAAATACGTGAACTAAGATGATCGCTAGCTCTCATCTTATATATATATATATATATATATGATGGAACCCTAATTGTTTTGCCAACAGTAAGAATTTTGCTAGATACCGAAAAACAAAACTCGATCTTGCAAGATTTTAAAACTAATTAAGTAATACATTTAACCGTGTCTTACTATAGAAGAAGATTTTTTTTGGGTAAGCAAGGTAATTTGATGGCTTTGTTGTCACATGAAAAGTATTGAATCTTGCGACAATCTTAGGCTGAGAATGATGGTGGTTGTATTTTCCATACACTCTTTTCCATCTCTTTTTCTCTTGGTAATTTTTTTTTTTTTAAAAAAAAAAAACAAATCTTCCATGGATTTGATAGTGTTTTCTTATGTTACTTTACCATACGAAGTTTATCTATTAGAGAGAGAGAGAGAGAGAGGGAAGAAGAAGAATTTTTAGGAGATTTTGAGTTTAATCGATTTGATAAAGAACTTTTGTTTCTGAATTAATCAATTTGATACGAATCCTGACTTAAACGAGTGAGATTTGAGTTTGGAAGTAGATTGAAGATGAAGTTTTGGTGAGGTCTAGACTGTCTAGTGATTGATTGAGGGCTCATTGTTTGTATTGTCGAAAACGTACTCTATTTTGGAGGCTTTGTGCGAATTTTTCCTCTAGAGAGAAGTCATTTTTCCTTGTTTTCTTTCTTCTTTTGTCCTGTAACCATGCATAAAGAATCAAATTAATAAAGGTGATTGATACTATATATTAGAAAGTATTTCGTGTACGTATTATTGGACTCGACAATGACGACATGCGACCACGAAAGGAGGGAAAATAAATCCACGCATGCAGTTTAGGAAATAGACAACTATCCACTCCGTCATAATTAGTTGAGTAAGATGGATTAATTTGGCGCAAACCGACAAGAAGGTAATCCCATTCAAAATGCCCTTTTCTATTTTCATCATCAACCATCTTTTTTAATTATCTACCATTCTAAATTTCTAATTCCCCATAGCTTTGGTCATAAGTACTTCAATTGCAAGTCGTTTGAGCGAAGTTATGTGTTAGTTTGTAGGTTGGCTAATCCGGTGTCCAAAACACTTTGGTGTACTTCGGATTTTTCTGTAAAGTTCAAATTTGTGGTCTTAGTTCGAACTAAAGATTTTATCAGGTTCAAACTAGAGAATATAATTAAGGAGCAAATTCAAGTCGAGCAGATTTATTCATTCCAAGCTCCATCTTAAGTTATTTCTAACTAAAAGACTTACAAAATCCTTCATTTCAAGTCTCGCCCTAAACTAGTTCAAATTGGTGCTGATTGACATGTTTTTGAAGTTTAAACAGAATCTTTCGTTCTAATTGTCTTTCCAAGATAAGTTCGAATTGTTCATATTGAAGCGCTAGCAGAATGCTTCGTTTTAAGTGTCGTTTCAATTTAAGTTCAAATTGAAGTGTACGCTTGAAGTGTTTTTTAGTGTTAGTTGTTCTAAGTGGAGTCCTAAGGCATTTCAATGAGGATCAATTCAAAGAACTTCACGTGTGGCATAATTAATGTTGTGTTCTAAGTTCCATTTCACATGCAGTCCAAAGCAATCTTATTTCATCGTATAATCCTAGTAAAGTTAAGTGTGTATGGAGGCTAATTTTATGCAGAAAAACCTCACTCAAGTTTATTTAAAGGCTCTTCATGCGCGATTTTTGTAAGAATTGTAAGCCACATATTTGTTTGCTAAGAGAGGATTCATAGAGCCTAGAGTATTCATGTCTATCTTCTCTTAGAGTTTTGTTGAGCTATACCCCACAACCTTTTCTACTTAAAAACCGCCACCCAACGGAGTTCTAGAATGACTCTAAGAAAACTCTCTCTTTCTCAATCTATCATACTCACTTATCTCTGTGCACCACCACACTATCATAGACATTTTCTTACATTCTATATATTACGACACCCAATTCACACTCTTACTTTATTTTATCTAACTTTACCAGTTTTAATTTCTCCTAATGAGTACTTTTATTGATAGGGGTGTCGGAAGCGAGCCTTTTGACATCCTCTCCCTTATTTTGTAGGAGGTACTCCTTCCCTAAAATGCAGAGTGAAGTTAACGAAGGTGCTTGCACTAACATATATTGAATCTAACCTCCTTCAACTTTTGAGAAAATCTAAAATAAAATTGCAAATCTTTTCCCACTTTTTAATCATTCATTTTGTCCAAAAAAAAAAAAAAAAAAAAAAAAAAACCGAAAGAGTGTTCTTTTATTGGTTCACAAGTCGATCGCCATAAGGTAGACACAGGAATTAATAATTTTAATACTAATAACTCTCTGCTTTAAAGTTGGTAAATATTTTGTTAATTTAAAAGTTATAAAATAAAAGTAAATATGGTCCATCGCGTCGGTCAAGTTGGAAACATCATGATTGAGAATGTGATATTTGAAAAGTATGCATATATAGATTCCTTGCCTAGCTTAAACAAATCTTGTCAAAAAATTAGTGTCATAATGCAATATAGACTATGAATGGTAACACATTTTACATGTTGTACTTGTAATGGCTGTCAAAAACATTTTAGTCCTTCAATTTGGTCGTTACCATAATCATTTCAACAACGATAATTTCATTATGTTGCCCCTCGCAGTTCAGTGCCAATGCAATTATGTCCACCATAAACAAATTAAGAAGCATCTACTGCGATAAAGTTATTTGTACGACAACGACGTTGAAGTTATGGGTGAAAACTTCAATTTTAATCTTAAAAATACATACATGCAGGTTGGGGTGGCAGTTTGTGTTCGCATGTTGTGTTCGAATCATGTTAAAACATTAGTATAAGATTATATAAGTCAACTATAATCCGACTAAGTTAATTAAACGGGTCAAACCCATCAACCATAACTCTTTAATTTTGTATTGGGTGTATACGTGTTGGGTTCGTGGGTTATGTCAAAAATTGACACGTACACTTGAGTTCAACAAGCTAGCATTTTTCATTGATCTTCTTTTTTATTTTTTTTATCATAATTAAATAATAATAATAATAAAAATTTCAGCACCTAAGATTATTTTATTTGCCCCATATATAGAAAGAAAGAAATTTAAGATGCCCTAGATTAACTAAGGTGGGCCCAAGACAAGCCTTTAATAATCAAGGCCCAAATCTGGGCCTAACATGGAAGTCACCAGAGGACCAGGCCTAAACGTACAAGAAAACCCAAATGCCCCACCCAAAAAGGAAATGGAAGTTGTGAGCCACTAAAGAGAGTGGGGAATCTTAAATTCAAACGTTATCCAAATAAGAGACACAATAAGAAAAATAAAGTTCATGAATTGGAAGATCAAGAACTAGTGGGGGTTCAAATAGATCTCAAGGTCAACTCTTGTCAAATAAAGTGTTCTTTTTTTTCCAAGAAAAAAAAAAGGTTCAAAATATATAAAACTGGTGGTAGCGGTCCAATGAGCTATGTTGTGTGCCTGATAATTGACAATTCTATCGGTCTTGATAATTGACTAGTTGTCCAAAAAGTTGAGGAAACCAAATGTATCATAAATAAATGGAGGTACTCATATTTTAGCAATTTATATCTTAAAGATGGGTATAGTATTCATTTCTTTAAAGAGATTGGAGTTCAAAGTTCCTTTAGGATGGCAAACAAAGTTTTGCTATAGGGCCAAACCATGGAGTTGATGAAATTTCTAGTGCTCTTATGAATTGGCTATGAAGCAACAACATAGAGGGGGCAGCTATAGCTAGATGATGCCATGCAGGGACCAAACTAAAATTTCACATGAAAAAGAGAAAATTTTGTAATTTTGAAAATTTGGACCAATTATATTTAAACACCCGGAACTATTGCTTTTGAATATGTCGGGAAAAACAGAATCTCCCACAAACAAAAAGTAAAAAGACGATTATATTCTTCACAAATTGATAAAGTTAATTAGGTTGCATTCATATGCAACTCGATACTCATCATTCTAACTTTGGTTTTTAAAAAAATTACGTAGAATTGAAAAAGACGTTCGACTCCCCAATCTCTCAAAGCATATGTGGCGTAGTTCTCCTAATTAAAAAACTAATCTCTATACACTAAATGTTATGGGAGACCACGCCACATAAGCTTTAGGAAGAGATAAGAGAATGATAGGAGAGTGACGTATAGCATTATTCTACTACTCAATCCAAAAACTTAAATTAATAAGTTCATACTCAACTATGTGATACTAATCGCTCATTCTTATCATACATTTTTTATATAAAATTTAATTATTCTTTACTCACACATATATGTTCAACAGATATCAACGATAACGCGTTCATTAAGTGCGTTTGTTTGACAATATTGAAAGTTAAGCATATATTCTGTGGACAAAGTAGCAAACTTATTGGTGGAACTTTCTCATTATTCTCACAATTAGCTTCTTGTATTTACTCCTTTTCAAGCTTCCCACAGCTACAAAATTATTCTCCTCGTCACAAAAAGAAGAATCCAGATCAAAAGCCATGGAAAACTCACGCATGATTCCACTGTAATATGCTTTATCTCTTAAAAATGGAATCCAGTTCTAAAGTAGACAAATGTACAAAGCTTGAGATAAAAAGCTGTGGGCGGCAATTACATGTTCACAAGGACACCAGCCAGATCAAACTGAAACCAAATCGAACTCAATTTATTAGACATTTTTGCTGCCGACCAACTGAAAGTGGAAGCCTCCTTTATCATATTCCATCGCCCATTTCCAGCTTGGGGTGCAGGGGAGGTATATATATATATATATATATATACATACAATGACACTGATATTAATTACCATTGGAGCACTGCTACATAAGGATTATTAAGACAGTGATATTTGAAAGGCACAACACTATCACTATCTATCTCTAGCTGTTGTTTGTCTTGCAAAATGCCCAAGAACTCGACAAATGAAAGCCAGCCTCCACCTGCAGGTTCATCCTAATTCTCTCTCTCTCTCTCTCTCTCTCTCTCTCTTATTGATCATGGGATGCAAGAGAACTTACTTTTATGGTGATTTTTATTTGAAGGATACCCAACTGGAACTGGGAATCCCTCCACAGGGAAGAAGTGCTGTGCTCGGGGCAAGAAGAAAGGAGACAGGGGCTTCATAGAGGGATGGTAAGTCATGCATCTTCTTTAGCAATCTAGGTTGTAAGATCATGAAAGAGCTTCTATTAGCACCATGAAAAGTGAGTGTACAGTAAACCAAAGTGCTCCAACTTGTATTGTAAGCTACAAGGAGACCAGTCTTGGATTTTCTTTCCATTTATATTTGGATTATCTACAAATTTATGTTTAATTACAGTATACTTGAAAGCATTAGGTTATTGTTGGAAGCCAGGATTTAGATTATGTAGAATAGAGTTGCTCTACGTACTACAATATGGCAACCTATGTGAGAGTTTGTCCGAACCCCACTTGTTTAAACTGTCTGAACACCTGTTCGAGCAAATAGGGTTTGGACAGGCTCTCAAATATAACTAATTTTTCTGAACCCTACTTGTTCGGACTGTCTGAGCACCTATCTGAGCAAGTGGGGTTTGAACAGACTCTCACATAAGACTGCCCTATTACACTACAATAATTGAAAACAAGCAGCCCCACCTAGTTTTTGATTTTGCCCCTTTTGTTTGCTCTCCCATGGGACTAATCTGCTTTATTTCTTATTTGTGCAGCCTCTTCGCTTTGTGCTGCTGTTGGCTCTGTGAAGAATGTTACTAATCGATCTTATTGTAAACGAGGATTTCGAATAAGCAAAACTGTCATATGGTATCAGTATACCATCGTTGATCTTTCCTTTTTTTCTTTTTTCTCCTTCTCGAGTGTGTTAATTATGAGTGATTTTCTAACTATTGTTGATCATTAGACTACAGCTATTCTGTGTGCGAGCTTATATATTTATGATATAGCACGTCAGTTGTGACCGATATATAATATATCATCTTACTTCTGCTAATTGACGTAAATTCCTGTATTCTCTTCACACCCTTCTCTTTTATTTATTTATTTATTTCTGTGTGCGAATTTTGTCTATATTTCACGATTAGTTGTGGGACTTGGCAATAACCTTTCTCAGCCGTGGAAGGTGTTCGTCTCTATTGGTTCCTTGTCTTTGAGAATAGTAAAACGTACAACACTCTGTGCTTTGTCTAAAACCTCCGCATGAATGTGACCTTTTTGATCTTTTTTTGGGAATGGTGAAACCGAGAGTATTCATTTTATGGTTCAAATTTTGTTTTGTTGCATCTAATGTTGTATATTATACCACGTCATTTAAAATTTTAAATGATATGGCAACATATATGTGAAATTTAAAAAAGAAAAGTCAGTAAAAAAAGAGAGAAGAAGAAGCAATAATGCAACAAAGAAAGATCACTCGGTAGCTTATATGGTGTGTTTAACTTAAATAGTCCAAGTCCTTATATCTCAAAGTTCCCTTTAACTAGATGAAAAGGCACCACATGTTCGCCAAAGATCCTCGCAGCAGTGAACAGATGAACAGAAAGATTGAATTAATAAAAACAATCATGGATGAATAACTAACCAACAAAGGCAAAGGATGCTTCTCAAATGGTATATATCCAACAGCAGTTGGAACAACTTCTCCAGCCTACTATTATTAGAAAGGATCCAACCCTCTTCGTGTTTTATTGTACGCATCCACTAGAAAATGCTTTCCTTTTGCCTTGCTTGGAGAGCTGCAATCTCTTCTATATCCTTAAGAACCTGCAATATTTGTAGATATGTGAATTGATAAAACAAATGCCAGTGTTATAAAGACATGCATTTTAATAATAAAATCACCACATCAACAATTTACATTCACGTAATAAAGGTAAACCATAGAGTAAAGGTTATATTGAGACATTTGTACAACTTTAGAACTAAATTGAAACAATAGATAGTTCAAATACAAAATTAAAATCTAATTGGAAAACTACACTTTACCCCCTTTAATGTACCACTTAATTTGCATTTCCCCAAATCGAATGCATAGCTCAGAGACCAAAAAATCACATTTAAACCAAAACTCTACTTGGTACTGATTCAACCAAAGTCGCAAAAATTGAAAAAAAAAAAAAAAAAATCACAATTAACAAGTTCCAATTTTTAGCAAAGCAAATCAACACAATTCACCAGCCGCCACCAGCACTAGTTGGTCACTAGTATATAGAGTTAGAAAATATGAAATCCCGTAGAAGAAAAAGGAAAAGAAAAAAAAAAAAAAGGCAAGAATACACCAAAGGTCGCTTGCTAGCTTCTAAGCTATGCAGATGAAGTTAACAGTATTGGTCCTTATATCTCAAAGTTTCCCTCATTTGATGCACAGGCACTACATTTTCACTAAAGATCCTCGCAGCAATGATCAGAAAGACTGAAAGACTAAACCAGATGCATTTGAATTAATAAAAAGTTTTATAGATGAAGAGCTAACCAATGAAGGATGCTTCTCAAAGGGTATCATGATCATGGGAACAGCTTCTCCAGCTTGTTATTAGAAAGGATCCTGTTAGGGTCCAACTCCCTTCGTGCTTTGTTGTACGCATCCACTGGAAAACGCTTCCGTAGCCTTGCTTGGAGAGCTGCAAGCTCTTCTTTGTCCTTTGGAACCTAAATTATGTGAAGATATATGAATAATAAAAGCAAATACTTGTAATGTAACACTTATTTGCGAGTCAGTTTGCCAAGGTTAAATCAGTGCGATCCTGTGAAAAATCGAATTGATGATCTACTCAAAAGGCGTTATGTTTGATACATGCTGAGTAGGTACATTCTACTCTTGACGTTTTTTCCTTTTTTGGGTACCCTCGACACGTTTCTGAGCAAGATAAAGGACTTATAAGTTCCAATTTAACTTTTACCCTTTTAAATAAAGTATAAATTTATTTATTAGAATTTCACTAAGATATGGGAAGAGCTAAAATGAGTTTGGTGGGAATGTGGAAAATCAAGAAGTTAGAAATAAATTGAAGCCAGAAACAAAAATCTCAATGCATTCCAAGATACCATGTGGGATAACTTTTCATGATTTAAAGTTTATAAAGTGAATTACAACAGTTTTTTCAAGATTTAATTAGTACCTCAATCTTAGCCCAATGTTCATAAGCAGAATACTGATCCCACAACTGTGCCTGGGTCCGATGCCGGTAGTGAAAGAACTCTTCTGTTATTTCCTTTCTCTGCCGGGGATCCATTGTAGGAAGGTACATGATTATACCAACCTGATACACAATCAAAAGTATGGTTGAATATTAGTTTTATAAATAATTTCACACTATTGGATTAAATGGGATGAAACATTACTCAAGGCCCCCAAAATTTATTAGTTAAATTTGGAAGACCTAAGTCCAATATTTTTTAGGTTATTTGATAAGCAGTAAATTTTGTTAGAAAGAGAAAAGGAGAGCTCTCATTTCCTCTCCCCAAACACTTATTAAAATGGAGCCAACATTCAAAATCAAGAAAGATAAGAGATAAATGGGGAAAAAAGAAAGATGCAATTGAAATTACCCATGAGAATATATCATCCTCTTCTAAGCTTGAAGCAGGACTCATGGCACTCTTGCTGCGACCTGACCAGCGCTGCTCTATTGGAGCAGGTGCAGGTATCTCTTCCTTCTCTATGAGCTGCTTCAGCTCTTCTATGAATTCAAGGTCTTTCATGCTTGGCTTCGCTAAAGTTCCCGCAGGGAAACATGTCTCAGAAACCCACTGTTGGCCACCACAATCAAAGCCCAATATTTCATCACTCCATCCCACTCTGAATCCCTCTGACTTTTTCCAGAACTCAGCCTCAGCCTGATTGACCTTTATGACATGGTCTTTGTTGAGAGGATCCAGGGCAAGTAGTTTATCTCTCAACTCTGTAAATGATAGCTCATTTATGTCTGGTTCATCGTTGTCTGGAGATTCATTTTTTATTTTTCTGCAAGTAACTAATGTAAGCAATTAAATGATTGAAACAAATTAGTCAACACAATAACAATACAAACCTGTAAATACAACTTAGAAAAGACGATAAGAAAAACAATATAGAAAAGTTCAGGTAAAGCATTTTAAACAAGCCAAACTTGAACAAAAATCTTATTTCATTATTTGCCACGCCAAGCTTTCAAGAACTACATAACAATCTTATTACATTATGTTGAATATACACATGTGAGTATCAAAAGTTTAAAGTCCCACATTGGATAGATATCACAAGAGTGAATAGTTAATACACAACATACTTGGGCCCAAAATCATAGGCTTAAGCTTTTGAATTGAGTAGTATCTCAATATGTTATGTTATGATTTTACTGAAAGGCTCTCCAAGGTGTTAATTTTCTGAACAACTAGTACTGGAGCCAAAGATGGTGCATGGTATATTGGATGATAGCGGCCTCTTTTGCAGTTAGAGCGTGAACGATATGCATGTACAGATGATGAGTCCTTTTCACAATTATAGTAGGGACAACAGTGCATGGCATGAATAAAACCCACATAGCTTGTACAATTGATCCTACATAGGACTCCTAAGATTGATAAAGCTTCTATTCAAGGGAGAGCATAGAGATATAATGGACTCGTACATGAGGGAAAAATTGTTGAGTGTACATGTGTTAATCCCCACATTGGACGATGACACAAGCGCGAGTAGTTAATATAACATAATTCGGCCAAAACCCATAGATTTAAGCTTTTGGATTGATTGAAGTTCCAATATGATATATTATAATATAACTGGGAGACTCTCAAAGGAGTTAGTCTCCCTAACATATCTGTTAGGTTTGTGATCTAAAGAGTATTTCGTCAAATTGACATTAATTCTTAGATACTTATTAACCTTACCGGGTAAGCCAGATGAGAAGTTACAAATTGATTGTATTTTAGTTTACATTCTAAACCCATATCATAGCCACGCACTGCTTCAAGGTAAGTAGTTTGTGAACCATTGTGGTAAAAAATAATAATAATAATAATAATAATAATAATAATAATAATAAAATAAATGCAAAGGAAGAGGAAGCAATATGCATTCATACAAGAAATTTCAATAATTGTGAGTTTCTTCTCATTATGCTAGATAACTTTGGCACTACTCTTCCAACGCATATGTTCAATTACTTTCTCTAGGCCCTTCGCTAAACACTTTATGAAATCTCAGCAAGCAGAAAAGATCATATCAAAAGAAAAGGAGAGAAGAACTAGTTACCATTACTTGTGCTTCATATTCAACAAACTAGAATAAGTTTGCCTTATAATTCATTTAACAAAAGCAAACACCAGCTGTACCTGTATTTCTGGAGCGACTCCCTGTAGAGGTCACGGACATGCTGTATGGCTTCATCCTGACTATATTTGGGTTTGAACTTTGGGGGGCCTTTCCATTTTGAAACAGGATTGCATGTCACGACCACCACAGTGTCAGTATATGGAATGTATAGATACTTCACATGCTTATTATCAGATAGCGATTTCCTGTAAAAGGAAAGAAACAGGAATATTAGTTGTATAGAAACAAAAATATCTTCCACATCCTTATAAATTATATTACATCCACACACAAAAAATGTGTGTGTGTGGGTGTGAAGTATTCTGTACAGAAAGATAAAATAAGGAAGCATATTGCATGCGAACCACACCAAAAGTAGGGGTTGTTTAGCACCACAGCCATACAAGCACATGTAGCGCACAACTAACCCCTAGATAAACTTCAAAAATCTCATATTACAAGCCATCCCAATAATGTAATTTTGAACCAATTAAATTGGAGCATTTCTCCAGCACAAACTCCACAATATCCTAATTATCCAGATACATATGTACTAGGAGTACTGCTAGGTTTCAATCATTTAGTTGCCAATTACTAGCAATATCCATGAACCATATTGCACTTATGATGATGTTCTAAGTGAAAGAAATAATTTATACAATAAAAGGAACAATAATTACTTGTGGTTTTTCTTGACTTCTTTCATGTTTGAGACAGTTGTGTGCTCCACAAGCTCCTGTCTCTCAACACATTGGATGGTAACTTCAGCTACCACACCAAGGGCCCCAAGACCGCAGCGAGCTAAATAAAACAGCTCAGGATGTTTCTCTTTTGAAACCTCTATTGTTCCCTTGGCAGGAGTTACCAGTTTCATGCTGATGACCTGCTCATCAATGGGAGGCAGTCTTGCACCAGTGCCATGTGCACCAACCTAAAGACAAGTAAATGTTAAAACACACACACACACACACACACAAGAATAGAAACCCAGTCTGTAAAAGCTATAGCCTATAATCCATTACGAAGTTAAGGAGGCATTCTAATGAACAATCAGAACCAGGGATTGATTATGTATACTGCACCTCAACTGTTTATCTTACTGGTAAGTTAATGGCTTCTCAGTTCTTCCCTAGCTCCTTTCCTCACTTTCCCATCTCTCACATGCGCTACAATATAGGTAATGCTCCTCACTCGAGCGATCACTCTGTCTAAACACAATTTGGTTCAACGTCCCATCAATATGTGTTTCCATGGCTGAAGACTAGAACACAATACCACACCAATATTCCAGCTTTTCTAATAGTAGACCCCATTTCTTTCCTGAAACTTCCATTAGACCAAAGGGAACAATGCCCAGAAAAGAGAGGACAGAAAGAAAAAGAAAGGAAAGGCAAGGCAAGCCCACCTGCACAATGCCACCGATCTGCTGCTCCCTGATGGATGCGAAATTCTGCAACGTGAGGCCGTCCTCTTTGATCCCATCCACCAATTGCTGAACCCTTATCCCGGCCTCAACCCTCACCGTCTTCTTCTCCTTATCCACCTCCAAAACCCTATCCATCAGCGCCAAATTCACCATCCCGGCCCTCGACAGCCCGATCCCGTTAGGCGAGAGGCCCGACCCGACCGGCCGGATCCGGGTCTTCTTCTCATTGGCCTCCTTGACCACATTCTCCAGCTGCTGCAGGTTCTCTGGCTGGTGGAACACCCGGGTCTGGACCTCGTGCGTGCCGCTCCAGTTGGAGACAGTGTGGAGGTCGTCGGGCAGAGGGGCGTAGCGGAAGATCTGGGCCTTCTTGTGCTTGGCGTTCTCCGAGAAGGGGAAGGAGTAGTAGGTGGCAGCGCCGCAGAAGACGAACAGCGCCGCGTAGCCCAGGTACTTGCGGAGCTCGGCGTCACTGGCTTTGGTTGTAGAGAATGGGCGCGCGGAGGTTGGGTTGAGAGGGTGTTTGGGGATGGTGGTGGTTGGGGTCGGGGTTAGGGTTTTGAGGTGGTGATGAGGGTGAGGGTGAGGGTGGAGGGAGGTAAGTGAACGTCTGAGAGTGAGGGCTCTCAGCATTTTTTGATGAGCTTTGAGTTTGAATGTATTGGAGTGGTGGGTTTAGGAGTGACACAGCGTAAGGGAAGGGAAGGGCTTTGGAGCGAGACGGGGGACGAAACTCACTTTGTCAATTTATTGAACCATACAAACGTGGCCTAATCTCCATTTGTTGTCTAATTGTGCGACGAAAGTGTGTAAACGTGGCCTAATCTCCATTTGTTGTCATATTATAAGAACAAATTTACTATTTCTTTTAGTTAATTTTTTTTACTATCAAATTTTTTAATAATTACTTTATTTTTTATTGAGAGAAGAGAGAATGTTAGAGATAAAATAATAATAATAAATAAATAAATAATAACTGTTTTGTTTTTATATTTAGTGGGTGAACAGTATTTAAAGTCTGTTTGGGAGTGCGTTTTAAAAAAAATAATCTGCGTTTTTAAACCAAATCTAAATTTTAGAGTATTTGGGATTGCGATTTTAAAAACACAAATTTTAAAATCGTAGAAAAATCTGCGATTTCTATTAGATGACTATGAGGTGCTTATTTGAAAAAGTGCAAATTTAAACCAAAATTACGATTTCGCTTAAAACAATATTTGGCGCAATATTTACTTATTTGGCCATGAAACCACAATTATATGCTAATGTTATCTGAACACTCAATTGATAAAAAAAAATGATTCTTAACATGTTTTACCAAACGCGTATGCGATTTCAAAAACGTAATTTTTAAAAATACAATTTTAAAAATCGCACTTATTGAAATCGCATTCCCAAACGGGCCCTTACTAAATTTTGTGAGCAATGTAACAGCATGTCAGATGTATTTCCAAATTGTTGAGCCCAATGCAGCTCATTTTGCTTCCATTTTAGCATTCGAGTTGAGTTAGCCAAAATAATTTAAAGCCGGATGAGAATGCTTTTAAACTTGAAATAACATTTCTTTATTTCGAGATAAATGGAGAAATATTTTATGATCCAGATTTTTATTTTATTATATATGGTATCATACTATTTTAAAATTTAATTTAATATGACCTAGAAATGAAATGAAGAGGGTCTTAATAATAGCCTAATCTCCTTCCATAAGTTTTACTTAAAAAAAAAAATTGATTTGTGCCTATCATAGAATGGTGTGCCCATTAAAAAAAGAAAAAAGAAAATGACATTTTGTTTGTGGGTTACTATGCTAAGAATTCCTCCTAATTTTTTTGGAAAGAATTTAATTGGTGATTTTGTATCATAGAAGAATGTGCTTAGTAACCTCTAGTCTACTACCATATTTGGTATGGGGGCATTCATTTGCTCAAAATAGATGGTAAGGATTATCCTCATTCAACACAAATCAATTTTCTTATCTGTCTTTGATTACATCTATGTTGCCCAACAGGATATTGGAAGTCTACAGTCTACACCATCAAATCTAATTCATTATACTATGGAAAATTTCCTAGACACAACTGTCAAAGAACAGTTGGAAAACACCTCCGAGGAACATGTAATTATGGTATAAGATCCCAGATAAAATTTTCTGTTTCACTTTCCTTTTAGAAAGGCTCTTCATCCTCTGGTTCAGGTTCTTCATCCTCTGCTGAATAATAAGTTTCAATTTCATCATCATCTGAATCAGGTTTCTCCACTGCAATAAGCTTTTCTTTTTCTAAAACATCATGCTCTTCTCTTACAGGCTTTTCCTCGTCTGCACGAGGCATCATATCTTTCTCCGGGGCACCATTCTTGTCTCCTTTACTACGTGTTGTGCTGCAACTTGTGAGGACATTCTTTTGGTGCACAACTGAGAAAACGTCTGATGTGAGGAGATGAGAAACAGAAGAACAAGATCATGTGCATGAACAAGAAGAAAAAACAAATTCAAAGAGAGAAGAAAAAAAAACTTTAAAATGGACAATTACCTGGATCCTTGCTCTTCGACTTGCCGCAGCCCATGATTCTGTGTCTCTCAGAGACAAACACATGCATGTGCGCCCAAGTGGGGATTGGAACTTTAAATAGAAGTTGTTGATATGATACTTTCCATAAACATATCTGAACATCTTTAGGAAGGTGTATTATTGAAAACCAAAGAGAAAATCTCAAGAGTAAATTATCAATGGTTTCCCTGGCATTCGTGAGTCCAAAATATGCAAGTTTATGGACCAGGATTCCTAGGTATTGCAGGGAATTGCAGTACCTTTTATTTACACCGTTTATTGCATCAAATGGGATATAACATGCCACGCGGTTAGGATTAGGTCAAAAGTTGAAACTTGTCTTTACCAAGAAAAAATTCAGAGCCAAAATTCAGTCCATTTTCGTCTTCCT
The DNA here is from genome assembly GCF_901000735.1 of Corylus avellana. Classification (NCBI taxonomy): domain Eukaryota; kingdom Viridiplantae; phylum Streptophyta; class Magnoliopsida; order Fagales; family Betulaceae; genus Corylus; species Corylus avellana. Next base: position 3,485,151 of record NC_081549.1, on the reverse strand, counting down.
CTCTGTTTCTTCTCCCTCTTTCAGGATGGGAATGGGGATTGGGTGCAAAGAGGGATGGGAATCAGGTACAATAATTGCAATGGGTAGCCTTACGTCGGGAAGCTCACTCCGTTCAGGCCTCACTTGTTCAGGCGGTCCGAAACTTACAATGAGCAATCTCATTACTGATTGCACGGAATGTCGATCTCTCTTTTTCTCAGTGGAGGTGGGAAAATCCTCCCTGTTCTTTGATTGTTGTCTTCCGGTTATTTATGCTTTGTAAAATATGTGTTGGGTTATTGTTATCGGTTGAAATGTTGGTGTGTCTAATCTAGGCCATCAGACGATCTGAGAAGAATAAGAAAGAAAACAAAAAATTGAAAGTTAGATTTTTCAACTGCTTTGAGTGTGTTTTGCTCCATGATTTTGTAGGCCAAACGGGCACTTTTAAATAAAATTGCAAAAAGTATTCCATTTAGGAGTGGGTTCAAAACAACCAGTAAACAAGCACAAAAGAAAACGATTTTGAACTTGGTTAAGGTGATTAAAATTCATGCAACACACAATACAACAGGGGGATCATTCTGTACAGAGAGCTTGGATGCATATAAAATTAGCAGCAACTCACCCCTACGTCAATTGCTTGGGATTTTGCTGTCTCTACTCTTTATACCAGCTAAACTATGACATATATTCCCTTGACCCCCATCTCTCTTCATACCTCCCAAATGAAAAGGCCGAGGAAGGCACTTCAGTCAAGTGTAAAGGGTCTGGTTCAATGCCATAGTCTGTCAGAGGTCTATGCTCGAGAACATCGTCATGGTTCTTCACAAATTCAGGAATCTCGACCTCTCCTTTCTTTATGTCATCCCAAAGGTATTGCAGGCGGCTCACGTACTTGATTTTCCAATATAAGCTACAAAGAAGAGAGACAGAGAGAATTTTAGAACAAAAAATGCCCTCAAAACCACATTATGAAAACAAAAGTCAACTAAGAAAATCGTCATCAAATCACTATCAGGTAACTTAAGACTCGTATCTATTGGGAAATGACACTGGAAACCATGCATTTCTAATTTCATTTCATAATAATTTTAGAGTAGAAATTCAAAGTCCAAGGCCACTCGAAACACTAGAGTTAGAATTCACATTCTAAGTACCAATCAGAAAACAATTCACATGGTGACTACATGCTTAAGTTTTGGTCTTAAGGCTTAAGGTGTATTATCTCAAATCAACTTTATGAGTTCAGGTAGCCACCAGAATGAATTCTAATGGCCTAGTCAAACAAAAGCACTCACCCTCCACTTAGGAAAAATCGGCCAAGAGTGGCAAAGGCAAGCCTTGAGCGGAGTCCAGGGTGAATAAAGTACACAATTTTAAGCCTTTCCTTGATGTCCGAGGGAAGTTCTTCATAAATCCACCTCAAGATAGTAATTCCAGGGGAATTGTCCTCCCTTTGCACAGTACTATGCATGTAAGCAATGCAGAAAGGCCCTTCTGGCAATTCGCTGCATATTTTGTGGAAAATATACCTCTTCAGCCGCTCCCCACTCACAACTGGAGCTGCATATCATAGATAAAGAGGTATCTAATGAGGGTATAAAAATAATTTTAAATGTTCATTCAAAATAAGGTTACCCAAGAGTAGAAGCAAACAAATCTACCAAAATGAGAGAATTTTGAGTTCATAAAATTCTTATAGAAAGAGGAGATTCTCACATACATCATTCACAATACAATTGATTTTAAGCACAACGAATTAGTCGATTTTCTTTTCAATAAACCGATGTGCACAACAGCAGAAACATCTAATATACTGTCCCCTGGTGTTCATCTTAATTAACAAAGTGCTAAAATTAAAGGTGTAAAAACTGGAGCTACATAGAAATAACTTAGTAGACATGAGATAGCAGTAATCATTGATAACCACAAGTTACCCAGAATTGTGACTTTCCCCAACTTGAATGTATCATGCACTGAAAAATTTAAAGAGCTTCGAGCTCATATGATTAGACAGGAATGCATAAAGAGGAAACTTGCATCCAGATTGTTGAATGATAATGGATAATGGATAATTGACCAAATTATAGAAATATCAGAATGCTACGACTATAAGGCCAACCATGCTATAGAATGTTGAATTTTTTTATTTTTTTATTTTATTTTTTGATTTGGCGCCGGGTATCCGGAGCTTCGCTCCAACTAATCTCGGGGGTGCACATGCCCTCGGCAAGGAGTTTCCCGCAAGTGCACTTCAGCTAATTCAAGAGGCGAACCACCAGTCCGATGACCCCAGGAAGTAGTTTGTACTCAATGAGTTTCAAACCTAAGACCTTGAGGAGCATACTCAAAGTCCTAGGCTATCCAACCACTGAGCCAACCCCTTGAAGTTAGAATGTTGAATGTTCAAAAGACGACAAGCAAATAAACATAAGCCTAATGAAATTAGAACCATGGGACAAATAAGCACGGACAAAAGAAATTATTGAGCAAGAATAAATGCATCCATGAGAAGTGGGAAGTAATATCAATCATAAATGAAAATACAATACAAGAATTTGCCAACACTAAAACCTAACAATAAACAAAATAGTCATAAAACAAAGACTGCAACAGTGAACAGGGGAAATTGGGTTCAACTTGAAGAAGCTACAAGAAATTACAAGGAAACAGTGTGACCAAAAAACAAAAAAAGAAATAATTTAAAAAAAAAAAAAAAAATGCGGGGGGCCTTACAGAAATATTTCATGGCTTATGATTTATTTAGAAAACATGGCTCTGGATAGTTTTTTAGAATGAAAAGAATTCTCACAGCAGCTCCAAGCTGTTTGGAATTTATTAGTTGACTAAATTGCAATCCTAATATTGTTTTATTAAAAGATAATCCATTCCATGAACAAGTAGAACTACATGGGCGTTGGGTAAATCCCCGCAAAGACAAGTACAACTTCAGGTACCAGCTTCTGCCGTTTACAGATCAAACCATGACGTGAAAGTTCTCAATGTTATCAAGAGAAAATTAGGTACTCTCTCAAGTCCTTCACTGCTATTTATATTTTCCCTTACGCTCATAATGTTCATCCATCTCCATATGCTACGACCATAACTTCAGTAAATTTCAACATTGAACCTATCCATCCAATATTGTTTGTGTTTTGGGAATATGGATAAGAGAATAAAAATCATAAATTTAACAAAAGAAAAGGGTTTTCAAACAAAATCAGTCAGCTTCCACAAAAACCCCATTTCACATACTAATAATTCAAATAAAATCGGGCAAGCCCTTTTGACTAATTAATCAGAAATTAAACTAACATAAATTATCTTCCATTAAACAACATGAAAACAAAAGCCAGGTGCTCATTGCTCACAAAATCACTTCAATCCAACTCAAATTACCCCACAAAAAGAAATGAAATTGTTTCAAAATCAAGTAAGCCAGATGCCGAAATAGCTAAAATTACAGAATATCAGTCAAACTCCAATTACACCTTAGACGTTAAAAAGAAAACAAAAATACATATATCATTTCAAAGTCAACTACACCCAGAAGCCAAAATATCTCAAATTGCTCAAAATAATAGACATGAATTTCAACTACGGAAAAAAAAAAAATCCCATTAATCAACATATAAAACAAAAAACAAAAAACAAAAAAAGCAACAAATTAAACTAAACTATAACGAAAAGACGCCGCAACAAGCGAGAGAGATTCTGATCAGTTTGTTTACCGGGAAAGTACTTTCCCACAATACGGAAAACGCGGTTGCCTTGCTGGTCGGAGCCTTGGAGGCGAAAGAATTGGAGAACATCGAGATCGGAGAAGTCTTCGTCAGGAGAGAGGTACTGAGAGCAGTCATGCCAGTTCTCTTGCTCCCCCTCTGCGCCTTTGTCTGCTTCTTGGTGAGACAAGAAGGGCCGGGCATCTATGCCCAGATCCGAGGCCAGCACGAGCACCGAGAAATCTTCCGATGAGGCTGCCATCTCTCTTTTCTTCCACTCTCTCGCGGTTTCGTTTCTGAAGGATTGAAGGTTTAGGATGGAGAGTTGGGATAGGGGGTGGCGCGTGGAATTTTGTTGAGATAAGAGCAAGTGGACACGTTCGATTGGTTGATCAGTGCAATACACAAAATAGAGGAGCATATATTCCTCAATATTGAGATAATTGCCATTGCTTTTAGGGTGATTTTGGAATTGGGCAAAAATAATGTGTTTTTAAAGAATATATCGTAAAATGTAAGTTGTTTGATATTATGATTTAAAATGCATTTAATTTAAAATTAGAAAAAAAAAATATATGATTTTTATAAGTAGGTTAGGGGTGTTTATTTGAAAAAGAGCGAATTTAAACAAAATAGTTAAATTCACTTTACCCTGAAGTTTTAGGAGTTTTTCAATTTAAATTCTCAATATTTAAAAATTGGCAATGTACCTTCTTAATGGTTCAAAATTTTTTAATTCCGACCATTTATTACTAATTTCCGTTTAATTGGATGGAATTTTTAAAAAAAAAAAAAAAACATTGAGGGTAATTATGTAATTTCATAAATTTATGTCTAATTTCACGGAAATTACAACAGAAGGCTTGAATTGAAAATTTTTGAAATATTAGGAAGATACATTGCCAATTTTTAAACATTGTGGTTTAAATTGAAAAACTCCTGAAACTTCAGGAGGTAAAGTGAATTTAACCCTAAACAAAAATTACGATTTCCCATTACAAATATTTGATAAAAAAAAAAATAGTTTTTAACATGTTTTACTAAACGTTTTTACGATTTAAAAAAGTAACAATTTCAAAAATGTAATTATTTAAAATCGCAATCTCAAACGACCCTTACTATGCAGTGGTGGAGGGAGGTGACATTCATGCAATGCATTTTATTTGGACAGTTTATTTCACATAGATCAGATTGTAACAACAAATAAAAAAAAAAAATCATCTAAAATAAAAAATAAAAAGAAAGATGGGTGGCTTCAGATGAAATAGATGATTGTTGAAATGGTTTGGGGATGGTGTAATTTGGACTTTGGAGGTAGTTGAATCAACTCATTAAACATGGGGTGGTTCGATTACTCTCGATGGTCTATTTGGAGCGATTAAACGACTCGTTTCATCACCTTGACTGTCATTTCATTGGTGGCAAGTAGATTTTTTTTTTTTTAATTAAATGAACAAACTAGATAAAAGGTTTCAATCGAGGGTAGAGCTAAGCCAAATGTATCAAAGCATTTAAAAACCAATCTACTCTAGGAATTATTTTATTTTATCCTACAAATAACACCATTGTAAATAGGTGAATGAGAATTTTTAATCACTGAGTCGGAGGAGATCATTTTCTTTTCTTTCCTTTCCTTTATGTGAACATTTATTAAAAAAAATAAAAAAAAGGTCAGGGAGAACCGTAACACGTGGTAGGTTCAAAAATCCCCAATTTGTATTAGGAATGGCTCGGCCTATTATCCGAGTAGACCCACCTCTGTTTGTGGTCGAGGACAGGCCACACATGCTTTACCATTACCAAATCTCTTGGCGAGCTCATTCTGAAAGTTGGGCTTTCAAAATGCTTCTTTCTCTCTTCTACTTATCTCTCTCTCTACCTAGTGGTAAGTCATCACTCTGCACTCATATTCTTTCAGCGAATAGCTTCAATTCTTGCAATTCTTCGGAAAACTTCTTGTGCTTTGTATAGCGATCCATAAAATCTTGTGAAATTTTTAAGACCCATCAGTTTCTCTTTGTTTTCTTTTCTTTAGTGCTTGAGTTCTTGCTGTTATTTGCTGATGTTGATTCTTACTATAGGCTAGTTCATATCTGTAGTTTCAAAACCCAGGTTTCGGAGTTGAGAATTTGAATTTGAGATACTCCCTGGAACCAGATTGTCTTTCCAGGATTTTTGTGGTACAAAGTTAAGATTTTGGAGGGATATCTCCTATCTGAAACCCATAGTGTAATTTCATGGATACTTTACTCAAAACGCATAACAAGCTTGGATTTTTGCATCCATTTAATGGGTTTTCGGAAAAGGTGAGTAATTCAAGCTCTTCAAAACTTCAAAACCAGGACTTTAGATTTGGTACCAAGAAGTCTCATCTGAAATGGGGTAGGAATGGTTTTGTAAAGGCTAGTAGTAGTGCTCTTTTGGAGCTTGTTCCGGAAATTAAGAAGGAGAGTCTTGACTTTGAGCTTCCTTTGTATGACTCATCGAAGGGCCTTGTGGTGGACCTAGCAGTTGTGGGAGGTGGTCCTGCAGGGCTAGCTGTTGCGCAGCAAGTTTCGGAGGCAGGGCTTTCGGTTTGTGCAATTGACCCGTCTCCAAAACTGATTTGGCCAAATAATTATGGTGTTTGGGTGGATGAATTTGAGGCCATGGACTTGCTTGACTGTCTTGACACTACTTGGTCTGGTGCTGTTGTGTTCATTGATGATCAATCAAAGAAGAGCCTCGATAGACCTTATGGGAGGGTTAATAGGAAGCAGCTGAAGTCGAAAATGCTGCAAAAATGCATATCAAATGGTGTCAAGTTTCATCAAGCTAAAGTTATTAAGGTTATCCATGAGGAGTCTAATTCTTTGTTGATATGCAATGATGGTGTTACAGTTCAGGCTGCTGTGGTTCTTGATGCCACTGGCTTCTCGAGATGCCTTGTTCAGTATGATAAGCCCTATAATCCCGGGTACCAAGTGGCTTATGGGATTTTGGCAGAGGTTGAAGAGCACCCATTTGATGTAGATAAAATGGTTTTTATGGACTGGAGAGATTCACATCTGAACAATGATATGAAGCTGAAAGAGAGAAACAGCAAAATCCCCACTTTCCTATATGCAATGCCCTTTTCCTCCAACAGGATATTTCTTGAAGAAACATCCCTAGTAGCTCGGCCTGGAGTACCTATGGAAGAAATCCAAGAAAGAATGGTGGCTAGATTAAGGCACCTGGGTATAAAAGTGAAAAGCATTGAAGAGGATGAGCATTGTGTCATTCCAATGGGTGGGCCCCTTCCAGTGCTCCCCCAAAGAGTAGTTGGAATTGGTGGTACTGCTGGGATGGTGCACCCGTCAACTGGTTATATGGTAGCAAGGACTCTAGCAGCAGCTCCAGTTGTTGCAAATTCCATAGTTAAATACCTCGGTTCTTCTGATAGAGGCCTTTCAGGAAATGAATTATCTTCAGAAGTTTGGAAAGATTTATGGCCCATAGAGAGGAGGAGACAAAGGGAGTTCTTCTGTTTTGGTATGGATATTCTTCTGAAGCTTGATTTACCAGGTACAAGGAGGTTCTTTGATGCATTTTTTGATCTAGAACCACGCTATTGGCATGGATTCTTGTCATCTCGACTGTTTCTTCCTGAGCTTATATTTTTTGGGCTTTCACTGTTCTCTCATGCTTCTAATACATCTAGAATAGAGATTATGGGAAAGGGAACTGTTCCTTTGGTAAGGATGATCAACAACTTGATACAGGACAGAAGTTAAGCTGACTGGGAATTGGATATCAATGTGTTGTATGCCAATTGTTTTGATATAGCTGCTCCTTAAAGTTTATCTACCATTGCTTATAATTTTCTATACTATAATTCATTACGAATTAGTTGCTTTGCGTACTTATTACCCCTGCACTTCTTAGAGCGGGGATTCCTTGTGGTAGGGGAGCTCTAGTATCTGAGTTGCCTGCTTACTTTTTGGTGTACCGATACATGCAAGATAACGTTGTTTATGTTTGATGTGTTCACATATTCATTTGTTTTTCTGGATGTTTGATAAGATAAAATTCCTGTTATCCATTTTGCAACTTGTCGGATTCATCTAGTCACCCACAATAGGAAATAATCAGACAATGCTTTTACCATCATTGAAGATAGATCTTGTCTGCTTCATCGTTGTCATTTGTTTTTTTTTTTTTTTTGTTCTTTTCTTGTTGCTTGGAATCACCTTTTACTCGATGTTTCTTGGCTTCTTGCTTTCAATACTTCTAGCATGATAAGTTGAATCAAGAAGTAATTATTCGATCCCTTGGAATGTAATAATGTTGCAGACTGAATGAAATAATCATTCAGTTGTAATGCTTCGCTAGGTAACACGTGCAGTATAAACTACTTTAGATGCCTTAATTTGCGTTTAGTTTTGTGTTCTTTAGATTCAATGAATTGAATGGGTGTTGTAATAAAAGCTACATGTACGGCTGAGATATGTAATATGAGAGAAAAATACAGAACAAAATAGTGCATGAAGAAGAAAGCAGAGGAAGAGATAAGTAGATCTGAGTGTCTGGCAGAAACAATATCAATCATCTCACACAAAACCCGATTCTTAATTATTTCCTTTTCAAACTCATCACACGAAATTAGCACGTACAATCATCCTAACTTGCATATAAAAACACCAAATCCAAACCAAACAAATAAATACAAGGATGGGGAGGACCTGTCTGAAATCGCGACTATATATTGTAGTACTCTCGAGGTTCTTTTATTCTTGCAAACAACCGTCTGAGGCACAGAAAGAAACCATGCATGTGAGTTTAGCTAAGTAGATGGTAGATGTACTTGGAATGAAGAGCTAGCAAACAAATTCTTTATACCTTTTTCTCTAGTGTTGAGTTTCATGGTAATTTGAGCTTGCAGAAGTCATCGCAGGGGCTAGGGGGAGAGTCGACTGCATACCAAGTTTGAGTGGCTGTTAAAGCAAGTCCCAATAATACACCCAAAAAAGCAAGGATAGTCCAGGGGCTGCTAAAATGATTGTGAAAGAATTGAGCCATCCATGTCATCCAATCGTTGTCGTAGTAGTCCTGAATCTGGAACTTGACATCCTCGTACGCTTCGGTGCTTGGCACCAAGTCGGTGCCTATCGCATTGAAGAGGTCAGCCACTTCTTGATCGCTGCCGAGGAGGTTGTGGAGTATGTGTGCCTTCCTCAGATCTTTGACGTCGTTGGCCTCATCGATGAGTGAATCTAGGAAGGATATATAAGAGCTGATGCCGAAGTCGTTTTTGAAATCCAGACACATTTCATAAGCTATCAAGTTCATGAACTTGGGGCCTGTTGAGTCATCCACCGTAATTGGAGGAAGTGAAAGGTATCCGGGGTAAAAATTGAATTGCCTAGTAAAACTTACGTTTCTCAAGGATCTATGTTTGCTCTGCTTTAGTTGGATTCCTGCTAATTTAAGCTCCTGCACGTTGCGATATGATTGCCAATCTGGATCATCCTTTGGACGTCTCTTTCTCCGTGGACAACTAAGTGGAGGACCCAAGAGTGTTGTTCTTAGAAGATCGAGAAGATGGGTCGGCTCTCTTTTTTCAATTGGTTTCATTTGCTGAGAAGTAACATTTTGAATGAAACTTTCAATCGATTTTCTCAACTCGTCCTCCTTCCTGCTCGAGCACATCAGTAAGTTGAGGAGACGATAGGGAACTTGGTTCTCCAGCAAGAACAAATCCTGTTGAGCGAAGGCTACGCTGTCGTTTTTTATACTCAACTCTTCGAACTTCTTATAATTTGTAGCGCAGAATATGTATTGTAGTATTGCACATCCGTCCACGAACAACATCCAAGCGAGAGTCTCATCGTCGTACTTCTTTGTCACCTCCTCCTCAAAGCATTCCCTCAGTTTCTTGATTTCCTTCATAATCTTCTTGTATAAATGATTTATATCATCGTCTAAACTATCTCCATTATTGCAGCTCAACCCTTGGACGAACTGATAGGCCAATCTAAGCTTATACTTTTCTCCTAGCTCGTACTTTGTTTTGCCATGATGGATAGGACCGATCGACGCCACTCTAGGCTCAAAGTACTTAACGAAATGATCGTGATCTCGCAGCAAGAATATAACCTTCTGTATTTTTGCCGCTTCAACCGCTCCCGGTCGGGCTCCTGCCTGCTTTAACATTTCAATCCTTTCCATCTTGGCAGTGGCAGTGGCAGCTGGCTGGTCATGGCTGCTGCTTCCTTCACCAGCTTCTATTGAGTGATGCTCCTCAATGGAAATAATATGCAGGGGCTCCATTCCGGACGTAGGAAGTTAAGTTGCACCCAAACAAGGCAGTTAAATCTGGTGATATTGCTGCCCTTCTTAGCATTTAATTCATATATATGTACATATGCTTGATAATCATGATAATCATGACTTTGTCTTTATGTATCGAGCAAGATTGGAACTTATCTTTGCTTTGGTCCTAATCTAGTAATATACCTAACCTAGTTGTAGTTGTCATCATCTTTTCCCAGAAAAGGAGAAAAGTGTATTGAAGGATAGTGTTATAATTCAAGGATTTTATGAGCTCTTTGGGATTCATATTCTGCCCAATAATTTTTTTCTATTTTAGTTAAGAAAGAAAATTCTTTTTTATTTTAGCTATTAATGTCTTTATTTTAGTTATTCACTTTTGTTATTTCATTTCAATATATTTTTTTATCAAGAATTTATTTATTCTTTATTTATTAAGAGCAGAGAGAATGATAAAATAAAATAAAATATATTTTTTATTTTAAATAATGCTCAATGCCTAACAAATTTAGGGAGTATTGTAGATCACTGAAGTAGGTCACCAAATTTTTTTTTATTAAAGTAGCTACTAGGATGTGGATGATTATTTTGACTAACCTAGTGAAAATGCTTTTCTTTTTTTTTTTTTTGAAAAAAAAAAATTTACACCTGATCACGTGGAAACCGCAAGATTGTAGAATAAATACCTTGCTGGCACATAAGTACTTGTGATTGTTAAGACAATAGTTTTATTTTATTTTTAAATCTGGGAACAAAATACTTTATTAAGATGACAAGAAATTGATATTCATCGAGTATGGGTCCTTTTCAGCGAAAAACATTTTTTGATGTCGAGTTGCAACCTAGAATTTCTGATTTTCCATACACACAAAATACCATAAAATATTTTTCAACTAAAAATATTTTCTGATGTCGAGTCCTGGTTAGGCCTCGGATGGGTCCCGGTTGAGTCCCGGTCAAGTCCAAGCAGGATTCCAGTCGGGTCCTAGTGAGGTCGGGTCCTAGCGACATCCTAACTAGGTTTGTCTATTTGAAAATAAAATGTTTAAACTCGAAAAATTATTTACGATTTTCAAAAATGAAAACTATTTTTCAAAAATTAAAGAAAAAACCGTTGACTATTATTTTACGTCGCACCAAACACCCGAAAATATATAAAACAATTTATGAAAATCATTTTACCTTAAAACAAACAGAGCCTAAGATGACTTGAAATTGATACTCATCAAGTATGGATTTGTTTGAATTTGTGAGTTAAAAAAGTGTGATTTAAAAATAACGATTTTAAAATATACAACTTAACGACATTAATTTTAAAAACGCAGTAAACGTTTGGTAAATGGATGTTGTAATGAAAGGCTACATGCATTATGGCTGAGATGTAATATGAGAGAAAAATACAGCAGAACAAAATAGTGCAGGAAGAAAAAAGCAGAGCAAGAGATACGGAGATATGAGTTCTGAGTAGCTGGTAGAAACAAGTCTACCCACTCCGCTTGTGATCCAGAAATTTGATCATTTGTGCTGTTTTGTAACCTAAATCTTATGTTTAACATCTCATTATAGGCTAAAACTGCAGCCCGTTATCTAGCATAAAAAACACAACCATAGACAAAGGGAGGAACAGAGAGATCAATCCATTCATTCCATAACAGAGCTACATATTGGATCAAAGTAGCATTGTTAACTTGATCACGGATACAATATCAATAATCTCACACAAAACCTGATTCATAATTATTTTCTTTCCAAACGCATTACACGAAATTAGCACGTACAAATCACCCAAACTTGCAGAAAAACACCAAATCCAAACCAAACAAATAAATACAAGGATATGGTCTTGGGAGGACCTGTCTGAAATCGTGACTATATATTGTACAACTTGAGAAATTATAGATTAATTAGTACCTTCTCCCTCATGTTGAGTTTCATGCTGATCATCATTTCTTAGCGGGGAAGACTGCGAACCAAGCCTGAACGGAAGTTAGAGCAAGTACCAATAATACGCCCAAGAAAGCAATGATAGTCCAGGGGTTGCTGAAATGATCTTGACGGAATTGAGCCATCCAGGTCAACCACTTGCTTTCGTAGTACGCCTGAATCTGGATTTTGACATCCTTATATGCTTCGGCATTAGGCACCAAGTCGGTGCCTATCGCATTGAAGAGTTCAGCCACTTCTTGATCGCTGCCAAGGAAGTTGTGCAGCACACGTGCCTTCCTCAGATATTTGACGTCATTGGCTTCATCGATGAGTGAATCTAGGAAGGATATGTAAGAGCTGACGCCGAAGTCGTTCTCGAAATCCAGGCACATTTCGTAAGCTATCAAGTTCATGAACTTGGGGGCCGTTGAGTCGTCCACAGTAATTGGAGGAAGGCAAAGGTATCCCGAGTAGAAATCGAATCCGAATCGTCTAGTGAAACTTATGTTTCTCAAGTAACTATTATTCTTGTTACGTTTCAAATGGATTCCTGCTGCTTTAAGCTCTTGCACGTTGCGATATGTTTGCCAATCTTGGTCCTCTTGATGTGTAAATGGACATCTACTTGATGATGGTTTGGCTTTCGGGCAAGGCGGAGGACCCAAGAGTCTTGTTCTCAAAAGGTCGAGGAGATGGATCGGGTCTCTTTCTCCTTGTTTTTGCTGCTCTGTTTGCTGATAATTAACGTTTTGAATGAAACTTTCAATCGAGTTTCTTAACTGCTCTTCCTTCCCGCTGTACCTCATCAATAACTTGAGGAGACGATAGGGAACTTGGTTCTCCAATAGAAACAAATCCTGCTGAGCGAAGGCTACGCTGTCATTTTTTATATTCAACTCTTCGAACTTGTTTTTTGCAGCACAGAATATGTATTGTAGTATTGCGCAGCCGTCCACGAACAACATCCAAGCGAGAGCCTCATCATCATAATTCTTTGTCACTTCCTCCTCGAAGCATCCCCTCAGTTGCTTGATTTCCTTCTTAATCTTCCCGTGTAAATAATTTATATCGTCGTCTAAAGTATTTCCATCATTGCAGCCGAATTGTTTGACAAACTCATATGCCAATTTATGCTTGTACATCTCTCCTAGATGGTACTTTGGGTTGCCATGATGCATAGGGCCGAGCGACACCACTCTTGGCTCAAAGTACTTAACGAAAGACTTGTGATCTCGCAGCAAGAATATAACCTTTTGTATTTTTGCCCCTTCAACCGCTCCCGGTTGGGTTCCTGCCCGCTTTAACATTTCAATCTTTTCCTCCATGGCAGTGGCAGGCGGGTGTTGGCCGGCACCACTGCTCCCTTCACCAGCTTCTATTGATCCGACAACCTTCCTCGAGTGATGTTCTTCAATGGAGACAATATGCTGAGGCTCCATTCAAGTCGTAGCAAGTTAGTTTGAACCCAACAAGACAATTAAATCTGGTGATATTGCTGTCCCTGTACTTGGAAATAACTATATATAGCTTGAGAAATTAAGGGCGGTTGGCAGTTGCTTTCGTTCGAATGTTTAAGCGGGAATTAAATATTGACACTTTTATGAAACAATTATTTCTAATTAGGATTATAAAATAGCAAGCGTGGAATCTAATCCACAAGATTTGTGGAAAAATTACACATACTACACTGTTTTGATTAAACTATTGATTATCATGACTGCCTTTATCCGTCGAGCAAGATTAGTATCAAATACAACGTAATTTCATCAAAGTCGTCTGTGCTTTAATCCTAATATATATATATATATATATATATATACACCTACTACCTAGTTGGCATAATCTTTAATTTCCCTCAAAAGGAGAAAAGTATATTGAACGATTAGCCATTTAACCATGCTTAGAGGCTCGAGCTCTTTGGGCATTCACATTGGTTGAACAATTTCTTTTCTCTATTTTTGTTAAAAAATTATTATTATCTTTATTATTTTCTATTTTAGCTATCAATTTTTTCAAATCATCTTATTTCACTCTTGATTTTAGCTATCTATTTTTTCTTATTTCATTTAAATATTTTCTATCAAGAATTTCTTTAATTATTATTTTAATTTAAGCTCGATTTAGTTTGCGGAGTAACCCATTGGAATGGAATGGAATAACCATTCATTTGTTTAGTAAAGGCCAATTGTTAAGAATGATTATTCCCGTCTGAATAACAATTCCCTTATAGAGAGGAATAGATATTCCTCTAAAAGAGAAAGAGAAGAATAGTTATTCTTTAAGGGATAGATTGCCTTTTCCCAAAAAAAAAATAATAATAAAATAAAATTAATATTATTTTTTATTCTATTTTAAACTTAGAAAAACAAAAAAAAAAACAAAAACAAAATAGTAGAATACAAAAATGATTTATTTTACCTTTATTGTGTATACAATGCTCACCAAATTTCTTAGCAAATTTGTTGAATTAGCTAGACAAATTTGCTAGTTGAAAGATGGGTGATTATTTTGATAGCCGATCGAGTGTGAATTCTCGTAGAAACAAATTTACATGTGATGACGTGAGATACGCTGGTTTCCTTGAGAAATGCTATAATGCAATAAAATGATCATTTTGGGCTCATAAAAGTGTTAGGTGGCAAGAGATCATAGACCCCATCTATAGTTGCTGTAGCTCCACCCACTGATAAGCTTATGACGATCGCCTCTTGCCACCTAGGTCTTTTATGGGCCAAAAATAGTATTTTTATTGCACTATAACATATCTCGGTTTCCTTACATGCATCCAGACTTTATTGTGTAGAGAAATTTTCAACAAATCACATATTGCCACGTTCCGCTAATGATTTCACCTATTACGACACTGCAAGAAAAACAGCTTATAGCAACGACACAAGCCGTGTGCCTTGTGGCAAATACACAGGAAGTGGTCGCTAAAGAGCCGACCAAAGGCGACGAAAAATGTTCGTTAGAATGCTTTGGGTCTTTCGTATTAGATTCTCTCTACATATTTTACAACATGGAACTTTTTTCTTTTCTTTTTTTCTACGCATAACATGGAGTTGCTTGAGAGATGAGTGGTGGTATATTTCAGCTACAAGATTGCTGTGTGGCTGTTTTGATAATGACCTCTTCACCTTTTTTGCTTTAATTAGTTTAATTAGACAGTTGGCGCTTCTTTTTCTTGGAATCCATTTTTCACTTTGCACTACTTTTTCATTGGAGAAGGATTCAATAATATTATTCAAATCCATATTTACTAAGCACGGTTAAATATATCAACATTAAATCTTGACCATAAAATGGTTTCACTCTATTTCACTTAAAATCGGGAGGATTCTATTTCCTTTGTATTGGCTGCAACTGCAACTTTATTCGTAAAAAATAGAACGCTGCAACTAATTTGAATCGATTAGTTAACCATTTTAAATATGTTCAAGAGAAGTAACAAATTAACTTGGTTTATTTTTACCATTGTCCTTTTAGAGTATTCACAATGGGCTCCTTAAATAAAAGCTAAATTTGATGAGAAAAATTCATTTAAAAAAAAAAAAATTGAAGAGATATTTTTAAAATAACCAAATAGTAAACTCTTAATTTATATATTTCTCAACTTGTTAAATATTATTTTTTTATTAGTTTTAGAGTGTATTGCAAGATCTAGAGTTGGAAGAAAAAGTGTGTTTCATTAAAGTAGACAGAGAGAGAGTAAGAGGAAATAACATAAAAATAAAATAAAATAAAATAAAAAATGACTAGGGAGTGGATTTTGGCTCTTCAAATGTGGGGAGGAGGTTCATAGATAAAACTAAATATAAGGTATTTAGGGAGCCCGTTGTGAATGCTCGATATCTTTAGAGTGAAGTTGAGGGACGAGGATCCCTTAAATTAATTTCACTCATTGTGGCCAAAATCACAAACAC
>NC_081549.1:3464336-3469207 GCF_901000735.1 Corylus avellana | reverse complement strand
CATGCACTTGGAATGAACAGCAAACAAATTCTTACTACTTTCTCCGTCATCTTAAGTTTCCTTTAATTTCAGCTTGCAGAATTTTTCGCAGGGTCCAGGGTGAGAGGCCTTCACTGCGTACCAAGTTTGAGCGGCAGTTAGACCAAGTCCCAATAATACGCCCAAGAAAGCAAGGAAAGTCCAAGGGCTGCTGAAATGATTGTGATAGACTTGAGCCATCCAGGTCATACAAGGGATTTTGTAGTACTCCTGAATATGCCTCTTTACATCCTTATACGCATCCGCATTAGGCACCACGTCGGTGCCTATCTCATTGAAGAGGTCAGCCACTTCTTGGTCGCTGCCGAGGAAATTGTGGAGTACTTGTGCTTTCCTTAGATCTTTTACATCGTTGGCTTCATCAATGAGTGAATCTAATAAGGATATGTAAGAGCTGATGCCGAAGTCGTTCTCGAAATCTAGGCACATTTCGTATGCTATCAAGTTCATGAATTTGGGGCCCGTTGAGTCGTCCACCGTAATTGGAGGAAGCCATAGGTATCCAGGGAAGAAACCGAGTTTTCTAGTAAAACTTATGTTTCTCAAGTTACTATTATTCTTGCTAGGTTGCAATTTGATTCCTACTGATTTAAGCTCCTGCACATTGCGATACGATTGCCAATCTGGATCCTCTTTGCCTTTCTTTCTACATGGCCATATTCCACGTGTCTTTCCGGAGGGTGGATCGGATTTTGAGGATCCCAGAGGACTCGAGGCTTTGCTTTTTTGTTCTTTTTGTGCATTGTTTCTATAATAAAACCATTAACAATTCAAAACATAAAAATACTAGCTCATATATAAAACAAATAATTTTAATTACCTTTATTTATATGATCACATGAATTACGAAAATACTTCCCAAAACACGTATGTTAATAAACATACCCCAAGAGTCTTGTTCTGAGAAGGTCGAGAAGATGGGTCGGCTGTTTCGGCTGTTTCGGCTGCGAGCCAGAGCTTTCTCCTTTTTGTTGCGGCGTCGTTTGTTGATAAGTAACGCTTTCAATGAAACGTTCAATTGACTTACTCAACTCGTCTTCGTTCCCGCTCAAGTTCATCAATAACTTGAGGAGACAATAGGGAACTTGGTTCTCCAGCAAGAACAAATCCTGTTGAGCGAAGGCTACGCTGTCGATTTTTATATTCAACTCTTCAAACTTGTTATTTGCAGCACAGAATATGTATTGTAGTATTGCACAGCCGTCCACGAACAATATCCAAGTGAGAGCCTCATCATCATAATTCTTCGTCACCTCCTCCTCGAAGCATCCCCTCAACTGCTTGATTTCCATCTCAGCCTCCTCATACAAAAGATTTATACGTTTCCCGCTACGGTCGACGAACTTACTCGCCAACACAAGCTTGTACTCCTCTCCTAGTCGGTACTTTGGATTGCCATGATGGATAGGACCAACAGCTGCCACTCTTGGCTCAAAGTACTTGACGAAATGCTTGTGATCTCGCAGCAAGAATATAACCTTTTGTATTTTTGCCGGTTCCGCCGCTCTCGTTTGGACTCCTGCCTCCGTTAAACGTCTAAACCTTTCCTCCCTGGTAATGGTAGGCCGATCTTCTATTCTGATAACCTTCCTCGAGTGATGCTCGTCAATGGAGACAATATGCTGAGGCTCCATTCCGATTGTAGCAAGTTAGTTTTCACCCAACAAGGAGATTAAATCTGGTGATATTGCTGTCCCTGTCCTAACATTCAATTCATATATATATATATATACTACTTGGAAGGTATGATGTTATAAGGAAGATTTATTTCTTTTTTGTAATCTTTTAAAAATGTGGTGTGTTACACTTGAAAATTGAGTATATTTTCATTAGATTATTGCTCTTTATGTTATAAAAATGCTTTAAACAAAAAATTGTTTTTTGATTTTATAAAGAATAAGCATCTCTAAAAAAGTAAAGATGAAGCCTTTTAGGAAGAAAATTCTTTTTAGTTACCTTAGTAGCATGCAATCTTTTTAATAGGTAACATTTTCAAGCATTTCGATGACTAAAAATGACAAATGAAAATTTACAATTTTTAAAAATGACAATTGAAAATTGTGAGGAATCCCCCTTCCTTCTGGCATTACACATTCCGCTATTAAAGTTGAGAGACACTTTAATTGATACTGACTCTATCATGTGTCTTTATCCATCAAGCAAGATTGGTATTAAATACAACGTGATTTCATGCAACTGATCTATGCTTTTTTAGTAGCTTCATCCTGATCTCTATGCCTGGTCCACAATCGGCATCATCTTTTCCCAGAAAAGGAGAAACATATATTAAACGATACGTCGTGCTTTGAGGCTTTGAGCCCTTGAACAAAAGGAATTACATCTGATAACGTCAAAAACGATGGCTCCCTAAAACCTTTTTTTTCAAAATGAATAAGCAGTTCCCTTAGACTTTATTGTGCAGAGAAATATTCAACAAATCACATGTTGCCAATTAAGTTCCATGCACGCGGTTTCAAACAATAAAAACAAGAGAAAATGATATAATTACTAAATTTTCTTCTAACAAATTGGTTCCTAAGTGATGTATTGCTCTAATTTATAATCTATTATTTTAAGAAATATATCATCATCTCATTTGATAGTGATACATCACTTAGTAACCAATTTTTAGAAAAAAAAAATTTGGTATATATAACCCTTCGTACAACGGAAGTGGTCACTAATTAAAGACAAAAGGAAATGTTGGTGATCATCATGGTCGTTGGTCATATATATATAATACATATATATGGGGGAAAAAATCATCAAGATGCATGTAGAGTAGAATCAGTACCTTATTGGCACACACTACCAAAAATAAAAAAAAAATAAAAAATTACTACTTGGCATTTTTTAACTGCATGCGCAAATCGGTTTTAAATGCCAAGAAAAATTAGAAAACCCATCTTGGTGTTTTATGTACATAAGTAACTGTACGATGGTTAAGGCAATAGTTCTTTTCTTTTTGTGGAAACAAATTAGTTTATGTTAGGGTTTTTAGTAGGCAAATTCAGTGCTAAAATATGTTTAGTTGTAATCATCGGGTTTAGGGTTTAGTTGAGATTGAATTATGTAATATAAAAATATTGTGAGCTTACGAATATTACATGTAATTAATACACGAAGTAGCTTTATTTAGACAGCAAGTTTGGTATTAATTAATAATTAGCTCTATTTGTTTATGATGATTTTAATTATCTTTCCATCAATCCAGGTATACCAATCTAGTGGAATGCATCAAACAATCTGGAGAATGTTTCCGATCGAGAATGAAGTCTTTTATAGTTTTTCCCAAAAGTGGGAATTCGCTCGTGAAACATGCATGGGATATAATTTCTTTTACTTAACTAATAATGCAAAATTGGTGCCTTTCTAAAGCATATTTTATGCTTTTTCCCCTTTTTTCTTCATGAAGTTCCATTTTCCCTCCATATTTTACGACATGCATGGTCCATGGAGTTGCTTGAGAGATTAGAAGTCGTATATGTTGCAGTTCAAAGATGCCTGTGTGTGGCTGACTGGCTGTTTTGAAAATGACCTATCCTCTTCACCCTTTTGCTTTAGCTTACATAATAAATAATATTGCCGCTTCTTTTTCTTGGAATCCATTTTTCACTTTCCACTGGCCACTTTTTATAATTGGCTGTAACCCTGTATCTTACTTCATCCGCAGGAAACAAAACTCTTAAATCGATTAGTTAACCATTCTAGACATATTCGATCAAGAAAAGTATAACAAACTTGCATGATTTACTTTTACCATTTTAGATATGTTCGATCGTCTGCAACCTAGTTTGTGTTTGTCCTCTTGGTATGTCCGAAGGTGAGTTATTCCCTAAATGAATTTAACAAACTTTAATAAATTCCTTTTAATGGGAACTATATATTCGGCCAGTTTGACGAATTGATGATCATTATTCAGGTACGTAGTTGGAAATAATCAGCTAGTTGTAAGTTTTTGCTTGGTAACAGTGGGGATCCAGGATTTTCACTCATGGGGGTATTTTTTTATGAATAAAAAATAATAAAATGAATTAAAATATTAAAAATAATAATTAAATATAAAAAATGACAAGCTCTTATTTGTAGATATGCTCTTCGGATTTGGTCTCTATCACTAGGATTATGATCGCACTTTTTTTTTTTTTCTTAAACAAGATTTCCAGGCAAATTTGCTAAATCTACTTCAACACGAGGTCGTTTAGAATTTGATTGAAGCTCAATAGAATCGTTGTTGTTATCTATAATCTCAGATAACTACAATTATATATTTATACAATTAAAATATGAAACAAAAACTATATAAATTCATAAATAATTAAATATAAAAACAATTATCAAGAATAAGCTGAATTAATAGCAATATAAAAATTAAAACAGTCAATTGAAAAGAATAATTTAAATCTAAATCTAAAAATTTGATTACATATTCACATGATTACATCCCTCAATTTTTTGTTGAGGTTATTATCAAGAATAGGCTGAATTAATAGCAATATAAAAATTAAAACAATCAATTGAAAAGAACAATTTAAATCTAAATCTAAAAATTTGATTGGATATTTACTAAACTTTAGGTTTTTTTTGTTTTTGTTTTTGTTTTTGTCTTTTCTTTAAGTGTAAATTTTGGCTTTTGTTTGTTTGTTTGCTTTATTTATTTATTTATTTATTTTTGGAGAAAAGGCTTTTGCTTTTAATCATATTGTGTTGTGATGTTTGAAGTATTTAGTGGCTTAGATTTTTATAGTCTTTAGAGTTTGGTGTCTCAAGACTCTCAACCAAACCCACTGGCCCATTGACCTATTTTTATTTTTATTTATTTATTTTTTTTC
>NC_081549.1:3455586-3464236 GCF_901000735.1 Corylus avellana | reverse complement strand
GGGTTTGAGTGGTTTTGTTCGTACTATTCTTTGTATTCTACTCTTTTGTTAGTGAATTTCTCCTGAATCGTCTCTGCGGATGTAAGCTTGTTAAACTGAACCACTTAAATCTTGGTGTCTTGTGTGGTTATATTATTTTTCTATTATGCACTTTTCTACTACTTTGGTGATCTTGGATTTGTGTTTGTCACAATAGCTTCCACCGCTCTCATTTGGTCTCCTTTCGCCATAAAATTTATATACCTTTCCTCCAAGTCCATGTTAATGGCAGGCTGGTAGTGGCCGCTGCTTCCTTCACCAGCTTCTATCTTGTCAATGGGAACAATAATATGCTGATCATCCATTCGGGTTGTAGCAAGTTTGTACCCAACAAGGCAATCAAATCTGGTGATATTGCTTGCCCTGTCCTACCATTTAATTCATATATATATATATATATATATATATATATATATATATATATATAATAGCAAGATTGGTATCAAATACAAGGTAATTTCAAGGACCTGATCTTTGCTTTATCCTAATTATCTAGTAATATATACCCAGTTTGCACAATCTTTTCCCAGAAAAGGAGAAAAGTGTATTGTAATTTAATGGAAATAGTCTTTGCTTTTATCCAAATCTAGTAATATATCCCTAGTTGGCATCATCTTTTCCCATAAAAAGGAGAAAATTGTATTGAACCATACCTCGTGCTTTGAGGCTTTGAGGAAGGTTATATTTAATTAGTTAAGTTTTGTCGGTTTTATCTTTATTCTGTTCATCTGAATGAGATTATTACCTTAGTCTCTTTCATGATTGGGGGGCTGTGACATTGCAGTAGATGCATATGCAATGATATTAACGGTGGAAAGGGAAAAATGACGCACCCTAATAATTACATTAATGTTATACTTCACATCACAATTACACTACGCTAACATGAGCTAATAGCCTTTAATTTTTGTTTTTTTTTTAACAATGACTGATCTGAAGGCTACTAACCTATGTCACGTCAGCATAATGTGATTGTGGTGTGAATAATAGCATTTCACTAACAATTATGATTCTATAGAGTCTGTCTTTACTATTGAAAGTAAAAGAAAATGATAGGTTCCTTAAAACCTCTCTTAACTCCTGGTCCATCCTAGTAGCCGAAGCTCATGTTCAAGAGCCGTTGATGCTTCCAATTTCGGCGCCATGAATCACCTTCCTAGGCTGCCATCGCCTCCAACCGGCCACCATCTCGGCCTCCGTCGCCAATTAAGGAGCAAACTCAAGATTTCATAAGTTCCCACCTTTAATTTGAAGGGAAATGTTAGAATAGTAATGTGGGCTTATCCCACATTGCTAGTATATGGGAGTCCTCCCTTTGCTCTCTATATAATGAAGCTTCTCATGTACAATAAAATCATTCAATAAAAGCAAGATGTAGCCTGTAACGCTTTAGTGTGTGGATGTAGGTATATTGTCGAACCACCTTAATCTTGTTGTCTCTTTTATATTATTTATTATTCCACTTTATATTTCCGTATTTTAAATTCTATCACATCCAATCGAAGATGGGGAGGAGACAGGAAGGTTCCCAATGGAAAGTGAGCCCCTCCAAAGAAAACGTTGTCAGTCATGCCAGCTAAAAATTGTTTGATTAATTCGGAGTACTCCAAGTGTGAGGGAAAATAATTCCCTTATTCCATTATAAAAACCTACCCTGCTACTTCTACTAATGGGTGTATTATGTCATCGAGAAAGAACATGATTATTGTCCTAAAATATTGCTTCTATGGTCTCCCATAAAGGTTTTTTCATTTAGAAAACTATTATCTGTCATTTTCGTGTTCTTCTCTCATCCAACCTTTTTCAAAAATCAACTGTTGGATGTATAGGACTCGCACCTTCATCTATGTGGGTGATTTAATGGTTATTTATTTATTTATTTTTTTTTAAGTTGGATGGCAGAAGAACAGAAGAATGAAGTTTAGACTTTCTCTTCATCTGGGCTGGTCTGACCTTGCGCTGTAATATCGTGGACTTCTTGGATGAACCATGGTTGGCCTATTCCAGCCCCTTACTTTATGAGTGGGTGTTGTAAATAATACCCGATCCCTATTTGGGTGCCTTCAAAGAAAGAAGTTTATAATTGTAATGATACTTGGAATGAAATTAGAAGCAAAAAGGCTCTTGTAGTTTGGTGGAGGCTGGCTACTACTAGACATAAGTTGTACAACTTATGGTAGCAAAGAAATACCATTCGGCACGCATGGTTCTCCTCCTAAGACTGAAGAGAAGCTCTTGCAAGATGTTATATGGGGCCTTAGTCTGGATATTTGGATTTGATTGTGGAGTGTAGGATTGATGGCTTGTCTGCTGGTTTTTCCTCTGTTTTGAGTTGTAGTGTGGTTTATTTCCTTTGTGGGATGTTCTGTTTCTTGGGTTATTCTGCTGTTGCTGGAACAGTTGTTTTGTTCCTCTGTTCTATAGGCAGCCTTTTGGGTGTAGTGGAGTTTGCAGTTCTAGCGGTTTGCTAGCTCGTGTGATTGGTTTTGTTGTTTTAAAGAAATTTTGAGTGGGAAAGTCTACGTAACTCCTTCAAATTACTACATAATTGATAATTTTTCCTCCAAACTTTCAATTGTAACAATGTCTCTTTCAAACTATCAAAAAATTGATAATGTCTCCTAAGTCCAACAAAAATACTCAATAAGAAAAAAAAAAAAAAATACCCCTATTAATTTGAAAAAAAATAAAAAAGATTATATAAAAAAAAACAAAAAACAAAAAACAAAAAAGAATTAATTTTTTTCTTTAACAAAAAACGAATTATTATTATTTTTTTTTTAAAAAAAATCCACTCCTAGTTTTCCTTTTTTAAAATTTTTTAGTTTTAGTTTTAGTTTTTTTTTGTTTTTTTTTTTTAAGAAAAAAAATTAATTTAAATTTTATTAATTAAGGGTATTTTCGTCATGATTGAAATCATCCAAAAATAATAATAATACCCGATCAACTCATAATTATTTTCATTTCAAACACATTACACGAAATTAGCATATACAATCACCCTTATTTTATATAATTAAACACCAAAACCAAAGAAAACAAATTAATACGTACAATAATGTGGTATTGGGATGACCGGTGTGAGAACGTGACTATATATATATATATATATATATATATTTTAAATAATGCTCAATGCCTAACAAATTTAGGAAGTATTGTAGATCACTGAAGTGGGTCACCAATTTTTTTTATTTTATTTTTATTATTAAAGTAGCAACTAGGACGTGGATGATTATTTTGACTAATTAACCTAATGGAAATGCCTTTTTTTAAAAAAAAAAAACAAAAAACAAAAAAATTTACACATGAGCACGTGGAAAACACAAGATTGTAGAATAAATACTTTGCTGGCACATAAGCACTTGTGATTGTACCACCAAGGTGGTAGTTGAGTTGGTAAAAGAACTTCCTTTCATCCTAGTAGTCGCGTGTTCGAATTCGCTTGTCGTAGTAGATGCGTGAACCAGATGCTACTATGAAGGAGCTTTACTGGCTCACACCTTGGTGGGGTTGTGGTGACGGGCTCGCCTTCCCAAGTAGTAGCTATGGCTCAAACCGGACATTCCACAGAGGGTGGAAACCCCAATAGTAACGCCCAATGGGAAAAACTACACTGGTCGCCCCTTCCCACCTTTTTAATTAGAAAAAAAAAAAAAAAAAAGCACTTGTGATTGTTAAGAAATAGTTTGTTTTTATTTTTATTTTTTTAAATCTGGGAACAAAATACATTATTAAGATGACATGAAATTGATATTCATCGAGTATAGGTCCGTTTTAGCGGAAAACATTTTCTGAAGTTGAATTGAGACCAGAATTTCTAATTTTCTAAACGCATCAAATACAAGATAATGTTGTTTATGTTTAATTTTTTTTTTTTAATTTGTTTCACATATTCATTTTTTTTTTTTTTTTTTTTTGGATGTTTGATAAGATAAAAATCCTGTTATCCATTTTGCAACTTGTCGGGTTAATCTACTCACCCACAATAGGAAATAATCAGACAATGCTTTTACCATCATTGAAGATAGATCTCGTCTTCTTCATCTGTCTTCATTTGTTTTTTTTTTTTTTTTTTTGTTCTTTTCTTTTTGCTTGGAACCACCTTTTACTTGCTGGCAAAAACAAGTCTACCCACCTCCGCTCGTGATCCATAAATTTGATCGTTAGTGCTGTTGTGTAAACTAAATCTTATGTTTGACATCTCATTATAGGCTAAAACTACAGCCCGTTATCTAGAATACAAATTAAACAACCACAGACAAGGGGAGGAACAGAGAGAATCAATTCATAAAAAGAGATTGGCAAGGCTACAATATCACTCATCTCGCACAAAACCCGATTCATAATTATTTTCTTTCCAAACGCATTACACGAAATTAGCACGTACAATCACCCAAACTTGCATAAAAACACCAAATCCAAACCAAACAAATAAATAAATACAAGGATGTAGTCTTGGGATGACCTATATATGTGAACTAGTGACTAAATGTAGAACTCTTGAGGTTCTTTTATTTGGAAACAACCGACTCCTAAGGCATACAAACCATGCGAGTTTAGGTAAGTAGATGGTAGATGCACTTGGAATGAACAGCAAACAAATCCCTAGTACCTTTTCTCTCATGTTAAGTTTCATCCTGATTTCTTGCAAAAGTCATCGCAGGGGCCAGGGGGAGGGTGGACTGTGTACCAAGCCTGAATGGCAGTTAGACCAAGTATTAATATTATTGAGTACACGAAATTAGTCCTACTCCAGGGGGCGCTGAAATGATTGTGATAGAATTTTCCCATCCAGGCCATCAACCAATGGTTCTCGAAGTAGTCGTGAATCTGGAAATTGACATCCTTATAAGCTTCGGCGTTAGGCACCAACTCGGTGCCAATCTCATAGAAGAGGTTAGCCACTTCTTGATCGCTTCCGAGGAAGTTGTAGAGTACGCGTGCCTTCCTCAGATCTTTGACGTCGTTGGCATCAAGGATGAGTGAATCTAGGAAGGACATATAAGAGCTGATGCCGAAGTCGTTCTCGAAATCCAAGCACATTTCATAAGCTATCAAGTTCATGAATTTGGGGCCGGTTGAGTCGTCCACTGTAATTGGAGGAAGCCAAAGGTATGCCGGGTAGAAACCGAATCGTCTAGTGAAACTTATGTTTCTCAAGTAACCATTATTCTTGTTACGTTTCAAATGGATTCCTGCTGCTTTAAGCTCTTGCAAGTTGCGATAAGATTGCCAATCTGGGTCGTGTTGACGTGTCCATAGACCTTTACGAGATGAGTTGGGTTTCCGGGGTGGACCCAAGAGTGTTGTTCTCAGAAGGTCAAGAAGATGGGTCGGGTCTCTTTCTTCTTGTTTTGGTCGCTGATAAGTAACATTTCGAATGAAATGTTCAATCGATTTTCTCAAGTCCTCTTCCTTCCCACTCAAGCTCATCAATAACTTGAGGAGACGGTAAGGAACTTGATTCTCCAGCAAGAACAAATCCTGATGAGCGAAGGCTACGCTATCGGTTTTGATGTTCAACTCTTTGAACTGGTCATTTGTAGCGCATAATATGTATTGTAGTATTGCGCAGCCATCCACGAACAATATCCAGGCGAGTGCCTCATCATCATACTTCTCTATCACCTCCTCCTCGAAGCATTCCCTCAGTTGCTTGATTTCCTTCTCAACCTCGTACAAAAGATTTATACTCTTCCCATGGACGAACTCATATGCCAATCTAAGCTTGTACTTCTCTCCTAGCTGGTACTTTGGCTTGCCATGATGGATAGGACCAAGTGATGCCACTCTTGGCTCAAAGTACTTAACGAAATGCTTGTGATCTCGCAGCAAGAATGTAACCTTCTGTATTTTTGCTGGTGGGCTTCCACCAAGGGCTTCCACCTCTCTTGCTTGGTCTCCTTCGTCCATAAAATTTCTAAACCTTTCCTCCCTGGTAATGGCAGGCCGGTTGCGGCTGCTGCTTCCTTCACAAGCTTTGCTTCTAACAACCTTCCTCGAGTGCAGCTCGTCAATAGAAACAATATGCTCCATTCTGGTCGTAGCAAGTTTGCACCCAACAAGGGAATTAAATCTGGTTATATGGCTCTCCTCCCATTTACTTCATATATACTATGGAAACTATTAACTATAGCATGGGAAACAAAGGACAGTTGCTTTTATTTATTCGAATTTTAAAGTTTGGAATTAAGTATAGACACTTTTATTGGTAACGAGTTTATGCATCTTATTTTATCCACCGAACTGTCTTTGCTTTTATCCTAATCCAGTAATATAGACCTAGTATAAGTGGCATCATCTTTTCCCAGAAAAGGAGAAAAGAGTATTGAACGATTCGTCATGCTTTGAGTCCAACAAAAAGAATTACATACAACTCGTGGTCCATCCAACCAAAGATGGGAGGAAAAAGGAGGGTTCCAATGGTTGCAGAATGACTACAAGAAATCCTCCCATTTGATAGACACTATTTCGTGAATGCTAAACCTGAGGTTCAAGAATTCTGGCGAAGAACAGCCTATGACAGTTAATAAGCTGAAAATTGTATACAGCCATAAGCCACGAAAAGAAGGGCCAGGAGCTCACCTATTCAAAGTTAAAGCAAATAAATAAAATAGACAGGCAGATTCCATTGTCCTAACAGCATTACCAGAATAGACAAAGAATAAATTGATATGACTAGCTTTGGGAAAGTTCTCGGCTGCGCTTAGCAGCAGCAATAACCGCATTCATCAAAGTTCCACGGAATCCGCCTTTCTCCAACTCATGAATACCAGCAATTGTAGTCCCACCAGGTGATGCAACATCATCTTTAAGCTTACCTGGATGCTCCCCAGTTTTGGTGACCATCGATGCTGCTCCTAATACCTGCAAAAAGAGACAGAAAATTCACTTACCCCACAAGCAAAGGACACACAGCTAATGTTTAGAGAGGGGCATATACAAGTAAAAGCCAGCAAATCTACTCTACTTAGGGCCTTCCCCTCGCCACTCCCTCCACCCCCAAAAATAAATTACATATGAATGAATAAATGAAATCCTTTATTCTAGATGCTTGAACATTTCATAATAGTATAATACGCACTTGCAATAATTACGTCATATACTGCCTTTTCTTTTTTCCTATTCTAAGCAGTCTGTGAAATCCAGTTGTTCTAGTAGACAATTCTTTTTTGAGTAAATGTAGTCTTGCAGACTTATGTTACTGATTTGGTTACACATCAAATTCTGAATAATTCTTTATAGTATATTTGAAAACTTAGTATTCTGCAGTTCATGAAAGGTAGTAACAGTGTAACAAATGTAAGATACTTCAAGTGAGCACGCATAAGCTACTCCTGGTCACAAATTTAAGAGTATGCCATATATTTTATGACATTCTTCAACGTTCTTTTCTCTATGTTATCAGACTATCAGTTTGAAATTTTCTTGAGAGCTTCTAATGCATTTGACACCATCCTACATATTACTTTAACAACCTTGTCCTCAATATTAATTTGACAAAAATTGTCTGTCATTGCAATGATTAAATCTTGAGTTTGGATTTTCTGCTGCCAAAAATATATGTTTTATTTCTGGCAGACTGACAGTAGTATTTGCTCTAAGGAAATCAGAAATCCATACTTGACTTCCAGTTAAGAGCTGTCACAGTTACTACTCTATTGTTAATATCCAATTCTCTATATATTTGGGTGATTTCGGGAGCTTAAAATTATCCTGCCAAGAGATAAATCAACTCCTAGTTCCTGTAACAGAATCAGCAAATTACATGACTAATTGAATAAGAACATAATACTGGTATAAATGTACTTACAGTTTGAGAAGCTAGACCCAGTGCAAGTGCTCGTGGTAGACCTGCAGCCACTCCTCCATCAGCCAAAGCTTCTATAGCTAAGTATATAAATGCTGGGCCACTACCACTGAACATTTTCAGGAAAAAGAATCTATGTTATAAGTTGCAGTCAGCTAATCTCTGTCTCTGCAAATACAGATACATAATTTGTGCTTGATGAACCCAAGAACCTTTTTAAATAAAAATGGCTAAAACTATTGAATATATGTTTTGTGTGCCAAGGTAGTAATCAGTATGGCTCTTATGCATTCACAGATGCCATATACCTCAGACCAGTGATTGCATCAAACAATTTCTCATCGGCTCTCCACAACTTGCCAACTGATCCAAATAATTTAGCTATTAGGTCTCCATCTTCTTCTGTCGCAGATCCTCCCAAGCTCATAACTACCAAATGCAAGCAGATTAGAGACCCTTACCATTTTGATATTTTTTCACAAAGTAGATGCAAAAGAAGGTAATGCAAACAAGAACTACAAGATTTGAAGAGTAGAAAGATACATGTGACAGAGGAAATGATGTTCTTATGACCATTTTCAACCTCTTGATAAAAATGTGCAAGAAAAATTTTGTGGTGCGTGAGTTTAGGTCAATAGCTTTATCTCTATTCAGGATACGAAAGGTGATACATAGGACTGGTGGAGAATTTGCAGTTTTGAGAGGAAAATCTCACCACCATGAGATTAGTGTGGTTTGGGAGGCAGTCCCACTTTATATTATGTCGACAGCTTGGTAGAGGAGAAATAATGGTACATT
>NC_081549.1:3452433-3455486 GCF_901000735.1 Corylus avellana | reverse complement strand
AGACTTTATTGTGTAGAGAAATTTTCAACAAATCACATATTGCCACGTTCCGCTAATGATTTCACCTATTACGACACTGCAAGAAAAACAGCTTATAGCAACGACACAAGCCGTGTGCCTTGTGGCAAATACACAGGAAGTGGTCGCTAAAGAGTCAACCAAAGGCGACGAAAAATGTTCGTTAGAATGCTTTGGGTCTTTCGTATTAGATTCTCTCTACATATTTTACAACATGGAACTTTTTTCTTTTCTTTTTTTCTACACATAACATGGAGTTGCTTGAGAGATGAGTGGTGGTATATTTGAGCTAAAAGATGGGCTGTGTGGCTGTTTTGATAATGACCTCTTCAGCTTTTTTGCTTTAATTAGTTTAATTAGACAGTTGGCGCTTCTTTTTCTTGGAATCCATTTTTCACTTTGCACTACTTTTTTATTGGAGAAGTATTCAATAATATTATTCAAATCTATATTTACTAAGCACAGTTAAATACATCAACATTAAATTTTGACCATAAAATGGCTTCACTCTATTTCACTTAAAATCGGGAGGATTCTATTCCCTTTATATTGGCTGCAATTGCAACTTTATCCGTAAAAAATAGAACGCTGCAACTAATTTGAATCGATTAGTTAACCATTATAGATATGTTCAAGAGAAGTAACAAATTAACTTGGTATATTTTTACCATTGTCCTTTTAGAGTATTCACAATGGACTCCTCAAATAAAAGCTAAATTTGATGAGAAAAATTCTTTTAAAAAAAAAAAAATTGAAGAGAAATTTTTAAAATAAACCAAATAGTAAACTCTATTTCTCAACTTGTTATATATATATATAAATTAGTTTTAGAGTGTATTGCAAGATCTAGAGTTGGAAGAAAAAGTGTGTTTCATTAAAGTAGAGAGAGAGAGAGAGAGGAAATAACATAAAAAAAATGACTAGGGAGTGGATTTTGGCTCTTCAAATGTGGCGAGGAGGTTCATGGATAAAAGTAAATATAGGAAGAAAATTCTTTTTAATTACCTTAATAATATGCAATCTTTTTAATAGGTAACATTTTTAGGCATTTCGATGCTTAAAAATGACAATTAAAAATTGTAAAGAATCCTGATCCCTTCCTTCTGGCATTACACATTCCGCTATTAAAGTTGAGAGACACTTTAATTGATAATGACTCTATCACGTGTCTTTATCCATCAAGCAAGATTGGTATTAAATACAACGTAATTTCATGCAACTGATCTATGCTTTTATAATAGCTTCATCCTGATCGATCTATATGCCTGGTCCACAATCGGCATCATCTTTTCCCAGAAAAGGAGAAGCATATATTAAACGATACGTCGTGCTTTGAGGCATTGAGCCCTTGAACAAAAAGAATTACAGATTTGATAATGTCAAAAACGATGGCTCCCTAAAACTTTTTTTTTTTTTTTTTTAAATGAATAAGCAGTTCCTTAGACTTTATTGTGTAGAGAAATATTCAATAAATCACATGTTGCCACGTTCCATGCATGCGGTTTCAAACAATAAAAACAAGAGAAAATGATATAATTACTAAATTTTCTTCCAAAAAATTGGTTCCTAAGTGATGTGTTACTCTAACTTATAATCTATTATTTTAATAAATGTATCATCATCTCATGTGATTGTAACATATCACTTAGTACCTATGATATAAGTAAAAACAAATATTTTTTAAAAAAAAAAACAAATTTTATTTATTTATTATAAATGTTGATTAAATTGTTGATTTTTATTATCACTTAATTGTATGACAATTGTATATGAGTCTACTAAATAATATTACTTTTTAATTTAAATGATTTAATCTAAAGTACATAAAAGACAGAGTGAATTGAGTAAAAACCGAAGAGAAGAAGTGTACCATAATTAAATTTTGCAGCTCCCTAATTAAATATAGGAACAATGTAGTTTTTTACCTCTATACAAATGTACATTTTCAATCTGGACGCCTCCCTAACCCCATATGTTCAATCTGGATCAGAATTTTAGGAACTTTCTTTTTTATTATCCTAAAAACTACGTCTTGATCCCAAGAATTTAAGATCTCTATTTCTCATACAATTGCTTGCAATCAAATCTACACTTTGATTAAAATTAACGATTTTTTATGTCATTTTATACGTAGGAGTTTGATGAAGCCAATAGATTCTTTCACCCTTTATTAAAGGAATGAATTTTATATGTAATACGCAAGTACCTTTATTGAGAATTTGAGATAGCAAGTTTGGTATTAATTAGCTCTTTTGCTATTAAATCTATTTCTTTATGATGATTTATCTTTGCATCAATCCTGCAGGTACCAAACTAGTATATAGCGAGTACGTGCATCAAACAATATTCTGGAGAATATTGTTTCCGAGAATGAAGTTTGAAAAATTTATATACAACTCCAAACGACACATATTCTGAAAGTATAGGTTTTTCACACAATATTATGCGGAAATAGATCTGACCTAACAAATAATAATTAACCAAAAACAGATATGCAATGAACAATAAAGAACACAGATATTTTGGTTACGAAGAGGAAACCAATTATAGAACTCTCTAATTGTAAAACTTCTCCGGGGTAGTTAAACCCAGGAAATCAACTAACTCAGTAAAAGAATAAAGGATTACAAGACGTTCACACTTACAAAACCTTTGCAATTGACACGATCTTGTATAAGACAAGCGACTCACTTGCTTTCTACCGCAGTAGCCCTTTCTAGAGACAGCTGGCACAATCCTTCTACGTGATCTCCCTTTACCGGAACTCCAGTTGACTTCACTTCAACAATCAACAAGTAAAAACAAACGATCACTCTAAGAGAGAGTCTATCACAGACGGACTGTGATACACAACACGCTGCATGCCACACACGCCAGTGTAAAAAAATTTTATTTTTATTTTTAATTATTAAAAAAAAAAAATTACACTTGCGGATTCTCTTAGCACACAACGGCGAATTTTAGATGCAGAAATTCGTAGTAATACAGATCTGTAGAGATCTATATATATAATACAAAGACCCCTACTCTAATTA
>NC_081549.1:3400325-3452333 GCF_901000735.1 Corylus avellana | reverse complement strand
ATATATATTAGTTTTAGAGTGTATATATTGCAAGATCTAGATCGTTGGAAGAAAAAGTGTACAAGTTGAGAGAGAGAGAGAGCGAGAGGAAATAACATAAAGAAACAAAACAAAACAAAATAAAACAAAACAAAAACAAAATATAGGGAGGAGAGTAGGGAGTTTGTTGCAGCATGTTTTTCTTGTAAATTAGACCATTGTGAATGCTCGGTGTCTTTAATTAAAGTGAAGTTGAGGGACGAGGATCCCCTTAAATTAATTTCACTCATTGCGGCCAAAATCACAAATACAGATTTATAGGAAAAACCAGTTTTTGCATAAAAATATTTTCTAAATCAAAGAATAAATTTTCATTTTATTTTGGAGAATTACTTCACTTATGTACCCCTGATAATGTGTCATAGTATTTACAATGTTAACCTCAAATGATCAAAATGAAGGGTCAAAATTGGGCACGTCAAATAATTGTCTTCCCTTCATCCATTAGTGAAGATTACGCTTATAATTAATACCTCTAGGACTCGTTCCTTGGCTAGCACAATGGATAATGGGTGCTGAAAATGGCCACAAGTATTGCTAAGAGAAACATACAGAACAAAAGCGTGTGAGAGGAAGAAAGCAGAGAAAGATCAGAGAAGGAGATCTTGCTGAAATATATATAATAGATAATGTGTTGAGTAAATCCAATGAATGCGTGTTGGAAATTAATAATACCACACTCATATATAATTATTTTCATTCCAAACACATTACACGACGAACTTAGTACGTACAATCACTCTTAATTACTTATTTTATATAAACTTGCATATATATATATATATATATATATAAACACCAAAACCAAAGAAAACAAATTAATACGAACAATACATGTAGAACTCTTAAGGTTCTTACTTTTATTCTTGGAAACAACCATACGTGGTCTAGAAACCATGCATGTGAGTTTAGCTAATTAAGTAGATGGTATATATAAACAGCTAACAAATTATATATAAATTAATTAGTACCTTTTCCCTCATGTTGATTTTCATGCTGATCATCAATTCTTAGCTTTGTCAAATGAGTGAGGGAAGATTGCGGACCAAGTCTGAAGGGCAGTTAGAGCAAGTCCCAATAATACGCCCAAGAAAGCAAGGATAGTCCAGGGGCTGCTGAAATGATCGTGAAAGAATTGAGCCATATAGGTCATACAATTGTTATTGTAGTAGCTCTGAATCTTGAACTTTACATCCTTATAAGCTTCGGTGTTAGGCACCAGGTCAGTGCCTATCTCATTGAAGAGGTCAGCCACTTCTTGATCACTGCCGAGCAAGTTGTACAGCACTTGTACCTTCCTCATATCTTTGACGTCGTTGACTTCATCAATGAGTGAATCTAGGAAGGATATATAAGAGCTGATGCCGAAGTCGTTCTCGAAATCCAGACACATTTCATAAGCTATCAAGTTCATGAACTTGGGGCCCGTTGAGTCGTCTACTGTAATCGGAGGAAGTGAAAGGAATCCGGGGTAGAAATTGAATCGTCTACTAAAACTTATGCTCCTCAAGCAACTTTCTTTGCCGCGTTTCAAATGGATTCCTGCTGCTTTAAGCTCCTGCACATTCCGATATGATTGCCAATCTGGGTCCTCTTGACGTGTGTTTCTACATGGCCATATTCCACGTGTCTTTCCAAAGGATGGGACGACTTTCGAGGATCGCAGAGGAGTCGGACCCAAGAGTGTTGTTCTCATAAGGTCGAGAAGATGGGTGGGCTCTGTTATTGGTACTTCTCTTTCTATTGGTTCCGGCTGTGAATCATGAGAGCTTTCTCCTTCGTCAACATTTTGTTGCGGCTCCGTTTGCTGATAAGTAACATTTCGAATGAAACTTTCAATCGATTTTCTCAACTCCTCTTCCTTCCCGCTCAAGCTCATCAATAACTTGAGGAGACGGTAAGGAACTTGATTCTCCAACAAGAACAAATCTTGATGAGCGAAGGCTACGCTGTCGGTTTTTATGTTCAACTCTTTGAACTGGTCATTTGTAGCGCATAATATGTATTGTAGTATTGCGCAGCCGTCCACGAACAATATCCAGGCGAGTGCCTCATCATCATACTTCTCTATCACCTCCTCCTCGAAGAATTCCCTCAGTTGCTTGATTTTCTTCTCAACCTCGTACAAAAGATTTATACTCTTCCCGCAACCTTGGACGAACTCATATGCCAATCTAAGCTTGTACTTCTCTCCTAGCTGGTACTTTGGCTTGCCATGATGGATAGGACCAATTGATGCCACTCTTGGCTCAAAGTACTTAACGAAATGCTTGTGATCTCGCAGCAAGAATATAACCTTCTGTATTTTTGCTGGTGGCCTTCCACCAAGGGCTTCCACCTTTCTTTCTTGGTCTCCTTCGTCCATAAAATTTCTAAACCTTTCCTCCCTGGTAATGGCAGGCCGGTTGCGGCTGCTGCTTCCTTCACAAGCTTTGCTTCTAACAACCTTCCTCGAGTGCAGCTCGTCAATAGAAACAATATGCTCCATTCTGGTCGTAGCAAGTTTGCACCCAACAAGGGAATTAAATCTGGTTATATGGCTCTCCTCCCATTTACTTCATATATACTATGGAAACTCTTAACTATAGCATGGGAAACAAAGGACAGTTGCTTTTATTTATTCGAATTTTAAAGTTTGGAATTAAGTATAGACACTTTTATTGGTAACGAGTTTATGCATCTTATTTTATCCACCGACAAAGATTGGTATCAAGTAAAACGTAGTTTCATGGAACTGTCTTTGCTTTTATCCTAATGCAGTAATATAGACCTAGTATAAGTGGCATCATCTTTTCCCAGAAAAGGAGAAAAGAGTATTGAACGATTCGTCATGCTTTGAGTCCAACAAAAAGAATTACATATAACTCGTGGTCCATCCAACCAAAGATGGGAGGAAAAAGGAGGGTTCCAATGGTTGCAGAATGACTACAAGAAATCCTCCCATTTGATAGACACTAATTCGTGAATGCTAAACCTGAGGTTCAAGAATTCTGGCGAAGAACAGCCTATGACAGTTAATAAGCTGAAAATTGTATACAGCCATAAGCCACGAAAAGAAGGGCCAGGAGCTCACCTATTCAAAGTTAAAGCAAATAAATAAAATAGACAGGCAGATTCCATTGTCCTAACAGCATTACCAGAATAGACAAAGAATAAATTGATATGACTAGCTTTGGGAAAGTTCTCGGCTGCGCTTAGCAGCAGCAATAACCGCATTCATCAAAGTTCCACGGAATCCGCCTTTCTCCAACTCATGAATACCAGCAATTGTAGTCCCACCAGGTGATGCAACATCATCTTTAAGCTTACCTGGATGCTCCCCAGTTTTGGTGACCATCGATGCTGCTCCTAATACCTGCAAAAAGAGACAGAAAATTCACTTACCCCACAAGCAAAGGACACACAGCTAATGTTTAGAGAGGGGCATATACAAGTAAAAGCCAGCAAATCTACTCTACTTAGCGCCTTCCCCTCGCCACTCCCTCCACCCCCAAAAATAAATTATATATGAATGAATAAATGAAATCCTTTATTCTAGATGCTTGAACATTTCATAATAGTATAATACGCACTTGCAATAATTACGTCATATACTGCCTTTTCTTTTTTCCTATTCTAAGCAGTCTGTGAAATCCAGTTGTTCTAGTAGACAATTCTTTTTTGAGTAAATGTAGTCTTGCAGACTTATGTTACTGATTTGGTTACACATCAAATTCTGAATAATTCTTTATAGTATATTTGAAAACTTAGTATTCTGCAGTTCATGAAAGGTAGTAACAGTGTAACAAATGTAAGATACTTCAAGTGAGCACGCATAAGCTACTCCTGGTCACAAATTTAAGAGTATGCCATATATTTTATGACATTCTTCAACGTTCTTTTCTCTATGTTATCAGACTATCAGTTTGAAATTTTCTTGAGAGCTTCTAATGCATTTGACACCATCCTACATATTACTTTAACAACCTTGTCCTCAATATTAATTTGACAAAAATTGTCTGTCATTGCAATGATTAAATCTTGAGTTTGGATTTTCTGCTGCCAAAAATATATGTTTTATTTCTGGCAGACTGACAGTAGTATTTGCTCTAAGGAAATCAGAAATCCATACTTGACTTCCAGTTAAGAGCTGTCACAGTTACTACTCTATTGTTAATATCCAATTCTCTATATATTTGGGTGATTTCGGGAGCTTAAAATTATCCTGCCAAGAGATAAATCAACTCCTAGTTCCTGTAACAGAATCAGCAAATTACATGACTAATTGAATAAGAACATAATACTGGTATAAATGTACTTACAGTTTGAGAAGCTAGACCCAGTGCAAGTGCTCGTGGTAGACCTGCAGCCACTCCTCCATCAGCCAAAGCTTCTATAGCTAAGTATATAAATGCTGGGCCACTACCACTGAACATTTTCAGGAAAAAGAATCTATGTTATAAGTTGCAGTCAGCTAATCTCTGTCTCTGCAAATACAGATACATAATTTGTGCTTGATGAACCCAAGAACCTTTTTAAATAAAAATGGCTAAAACTATTGAATATATGTTTTGTGTGCCAAGGTAGTAATCAGTATGGCTCTTATGCATTCACAGATGCCATATACCTCAGACCAGTGATTGCATCAAACAATTTCTCATCGGCTCTCCACAACTTGCCAACTGATCCAAATAATTTAGCTATTAGGTCTCCATCTTCTTCTGTCGCAGATCCTCCCAAGCTCATAACTACCAAATGCAAGCAGATTAGAGACCCTTACCATTTTGATATTTTTTCACAAAGTAGATGCAAAAGAAGGTAATGCAAACAAGAACTACAAGATTTGAAGAGTAGAAAGATACATGTGACAGAGGAAATGATGTTCTTATGACCATTTTCAACCTCTTGATAAAAATGTGCAAGAAAAATTTTGTGGTGCGTGAGTTTAGGTCAATAGCTTTATCTCTATTCAGGATACGAAAGGTGATACATAGGACTGGTGGAGAATTTGCAGTTTTGAGAGGAAAATCTCACCACCATGAGATTAGTGTGGTTTGGGAGGCAGTCCCACTTTATATTATGTCGACAGCTTGGTAGAGGAGAAATAATGGTACATTTACTGATACAGAGCTAAGTGGAACCTTGCTAATTTCTTTTCTGTACAATTCTTGTATGACTAGTTGTGGATTCTGAGATTTTACTACTTTTGTCATCGGCTAAGAGATTCAGTGTTTTTATTTAGCCTTTCCTCAACCTTTTTCTTGTCTTTTTTTCATTCATGCTGTTACTAAGACCACATGTTGCACCAACATATTTTGTCACCCTATGCAAAGAAAAGATTTGAACTCTCCATCTCGGGAAATTAACAGGGGAAAGGCATAGCTTGCCCTCATAATCTTTGAAAGATAACTTGTACATGAGAAACTAATGCCCTCATATTTGAAAGGGACACAAAACTTGGCCTTCTAACTAATTAGAATGAACTATAAGAATCGACCTCGTATAGCAAATATCAGTCATAATATATATATATATATTCATTACTCTCAATAGGCCAAGAATGAGTAAATATTATATCCCCCTGCTCACACATAAACTTTTAAGAACAGATGATATTCACAAATGCACCCATCGTGATGACTTCCAGGCCATAAACTTCAACACTAACAACTCCATACACATTTTAAACAGGGAAAAATAAAATTCGCTATGAAGGTAGTATATGAATTTGCTATCAGTATAATCAATTTCCCACATTTGTCATATTGGGCCCCTCACAAAATGCATTGCTATCTTTTGTAAATGATTTACAGGAGGCAGAATTATAGCTTAAAATCCAAAGGAAGGATAATAAAAGAACAGGGTAAAATCTGACAACCCAGCAAACTTGCCGGAGCATTGGGTATTGAGTAACCTTAAACAAAAGCCAGGAAAAAAAATGGCAACTTGGTAAAAAAAAAGAAGTATGATAAATTTTGCATGATGGAGGATGAAAATTATATATTAAACAAAAAAAAAAAATACCACTTGCTGCCTCGCCTACAGATGATGGAGTATTTGGCATTATCCTAATAAATCGGCTTTGACCAGCCCATTCCTGGATGAAACAGATCACATCAATGAAGTATGTAGAGTTTGAAAATTAAGAACTCAAATGCATAGTAAAAGAGTGAATTTTTTTATGGAGTAAGAAGAACTCTGTTTCACAAACCTCCAGATCTTTCAATTTGACTCCAGCAGCAATCGAAACCAGAAGCTTCTTTTCCGAAAGCAGTGGCTTCAATCGCAAGACCGCATCTTTGACTGCAACAACAGAAAAATGTGGAAACGATTATGCAATGAAGAATCTCACAACAACAGCATCCACGAAATTATTATCCATAAACGTCTAAATTTGGCTTTGATTCCTATTACTAAGAATTTTCATGAAATTATACCAACTTGAGGTTTCACGGAGAAGATGACCACATCACTGTCTTGAACCACCTGTCAGCATGAGAAAATAGGAATCGAATTCCAGTTTAAGAGGAGAAAAAAAAAAAAACGAAAAAGAGAGAGCGGAGGGGAGGGATGATACGTCGTCGTTGCGGGGGAGGACGGTGACGCCGAAGGACTCGAAGGCGTTGCGGCGGCCGGGGCTGGAGTGGGACGTACGGATACGGGAAGGAGGCAAGACACCGGATCGGACGACTCCTCTGGCGATGCTCTCCGCCATTTTTCCCGCTCCGATAAACCCTAGCTTGTATGTCTCGCTCGGAATGGGAGCCATTTCCATTGTACGACGTCGTCGGCAGCACCACGACTTCAGAGAGTAGTGAGGAGGGAATTGTTCCTTTGAAATGCCCCTTTTGGTAGACCTGTTTCTTCTTCAAAAGGTTCCGAATTCTCCAATGACCCAGGCTGAATGGATTAGTGGGTCCTTTGGTTTGGACCCAACAAAAAAAAAAAAAAAGAGATTCAAACGATTTAGGGCTCTCTAATCTCTTTGATAAAGAGTAAGTTATCTTCGATAAAATAGGATTAGCATCATTAGGTTGTTGAGTTTATTTGAATTTCTTGTTGCTGATTTTATCTTCATCTCAAAGCGAGTATTAATCTTATTCTTCACATTCATTTAACGTTGGCTAACTTTATATATTTTAAGTGATTTTTTCTATGAATCACTTAAAATATATCAAGTTGTCTGGTGTGATAAATGAAACAAATTAAATGTACACACATTCATACTCTCAGACTTGCACGTTTTTTGAGTAAAAAATATCATTAAATTTTGGATAGGTTACTATTGAATTTTGAATTTAATAGTAATTTTCACTATTACGTCATCAGTTTCTTATGAATAAGTGTGAAGAGTAACAATACTCTTTTGTTCAAGACAATTTGAAGTGTAATTCCAAATTCTCATGCAACTTATGTAGCAGAATCCAACTGTCATTGAATTTTTCTTTTTCTTTTTTTAAATAAACAAAGGCTAATTCAATAATTAATAGGCATTACCGCATTATTCCAGCGATATAAAGGCTTTAATCCTAAGATAACCAAATTTGTGTTTTTTTTTTTTTTTTTTTTAAGCAACTACTATACTATACGAAGGCTTGACCACGTGCATGGGGTCACTTCTTGTCGTGGATCTGGCACGGCTAATATGGAGCAAAATATCAAGCCCTTCAAAGATATTCGTCAGTGAAGATGCATGCAAGAAGTTTCATTATTGCCATGCACCCTGTAAATTACCTCCAACTAAAATGCCTCTTATTCAAAATTGCACAATTGTGGAGAGCTTAAGGAGAGATAGGATAAAGGATTATGCTTAGCTATGTAGTCGAGTCGAGTCAAGTTTTGCATTTTCGAACTCGACTCCAAACTTTGAGCTTTTGTTCAAACTCAGCAAAGATTTTGAGTTTTAACTCTATCATGTACTCAATTGACTCAAACTTGATAATTTTTTTTTAAAAAAAATAATAATAATAATAATAATCTCGGTTGAAATTAATTTTTTAAATCAATTCTCTACTTCTTAACCAAAAAAATAATTTAATGGTTCAAATAAGACAATAATTTATTTACAATTTGTTATCCACCATAGATAACATCGGGGTGTGGGGCATGAATGACAAAAGGCAATGACAACCCTTTTATGAGTAACTTTACACACTTACGTTCTCACTCTTATTCTCACACTTTCAAGTATGACTTTTTAAAAAATTATCATTAAATTTAAAATAAATTACTATTGAATTTTGATACAATATTAATTTTAAAAGTTATGTTAGGGAGTGTTACGTTACACACATAATGGAGGCAAAACTATTAGGGGCAGGGTAAAGAAGCTATCTTAGATAAAAGCTCTTTTTGTGTTGTTTTCCTGCATTTCCTGAACAACCAAAGGGAGGGATGGGCAGAAGGGTTCGGAAAGGCCAAGCGCTTCACGTGATTTAATATATCGGCTTTTTTGCTTTTGTCATTTTAATTAATATCTTTGACTTTCGTCTTTTTCTCTCCAAGCATTTGGACTCACTCTCATCTCTAAAACATAATTATTAATATTGTAAATCACTCTCATCTTTTTTTCTTTTTTTCTTTTTAGTCTAATCACTCTCATCTCTTGTTTGTCTATTATGCTTTCCACAAAGCATATGAAGCAATGCTATGTTATACTCTGTTTTGGCAAATTGAAACAGAGGAGAATTAGGCCCAGGCAAATTCACCACCTATCGACCGATAGTCGACTGACTTCTACCGACACCGATTAACCAATGAGCGGTAGGCGACACATTTTTTTGTTCTTTCGACAAATTCGGTTCGGTAGACGAAATAAAATTTGTTAACCGAACCGACTTTATCGACAGCCTACCGACCGACTTCATCAATAATTTTTAATTTTACTACCTAACGACTTCCCAGATATGCGGTAGTTTCAACTACCACATAGAAACATTTTGTTCAAAACAAATTTTGATTAGGACGCCTCTTGCTTCGTCACCAATGACGTATCTAAATTCATTGCACAAGGCATGAAATTTTTTTCAACTTTGATGCCACGTTGCAAGGAAAGGAAAGGCATCGCAGTTGGTGGGTAATCAAATTTTCCATCAAGGGCCCACGACAATAGACTTTGGCTCGAATGAAATTTTGGTCAAAAATGAATGTAGCATTATCTGATTCGAAATTACCGTGATGCTTCCCGATTTAGCCCTCTTCCCATTGTGACATATATATATAGCAGGCGGCTCTGGTAAATAGATCGAACCTGAAATCGATAGAGAGAGATGGCAGAATTGTTCATTAAGCAAGCGGAGAATTATGCAGAGGGTCGGCCAAGCTACCCTCCGGAATTGTTTGAATTCATTGCTTCCAAGACACCCTTTCGAGACCTTGTGTGGGACGTCGGCACTGGAAACGGTCAGGCTGCTCGATCAGTGAGTTTTATGCTTCCTTTTTCCTCTTAGGTTCGCTAATTTTTAATTGTATTGATAGGATATTATAATATTAATTAAATAGTTTACTTACTTATTTTTTTTATTTTTTATTTTTATTTGTTTTTTGAGATAAGCCCAATCTGCCCTGAGAAATTTTTTATCAACCTTTGTATGATAAAAAAAGTAATAGGGAAAAATATAAAATGACTCCCCAAATTATTAGTCATTTGTAATTTAGTTTTTTAATGTTTAAAATGTAATAAAGTAACACTCCAAACTATCAATCAGTTACAATTTAACTACTCTAGTTCGTTTTGTTGAGATTAAGTTACTAAAATGGCGCCGTTTTTAGAAAAAAAGAAAATCAAATTAAAAAAAAAAAAGCCCACTAAACATTGTGTTTTGCTTTCAAAAAAATCCCTTGCACGACAACCATATCAGACTTCCGTCCATACTCCATACTGTTTCTCACTTCTTCTTCTTCGTCTTCTTCGCTTCGTCTTCTTCATTACTTTACAATGATTTACTTGCTCGAACCGACCGTGGAAGCCCCTGTTCTTGAGTGCCTAGTGCGACTGTGAGAGCCACCACCATTGGAATAGTCTTGTGGCACATGCTGCAGCCTCACATCATCTGGGAAAGCAAGTTAAGAACAGCCTTATGCTAGAGAACCTTGCAATCCATTCGCATGGAATCCGACAGGTAAATACAGATCAATTTCCATTTTCCTTCTTGAAACAGATTCATATCTATGTATTCATGTAATATACCTTACTTCAACGCATATTCATTAATTTGTTTGATTTGCTGCAGATTGGAACACCTGGGATGGATGGAACAGAGGGGGTGACCCAATGTCCAGTATTGCCTGGGAATACCTTCAAATACGAGTTTAAAGTTGATAGGGTAGGTGTTAGAGCCCCTGCAATTGGCTCTGTTTTTCCATTTTTGTTTGTTCCTTTGAATGTCACAGTTTCTGTCTTTTTTTTCTCAATCTATGTTTTGGTTATGGGCAGCCTGGAACTTACCTGTACCACGCGCACTATGGAATGCAAAGAGAAGCAAGGCTTTATGGATCAATCCGTGTATCAGTTGCTGGTGGAAAGATAGAATCATTTGCGTATGATTAGTC
Organism: Corylus avellana; assembly: GCF_901000735.1. Classification (NCBI taxonomy): domain Eukaryota; kingdom Viridiplantae; phylum Streptophyta; class Magnoliopsida; order Fagales; family Betulaceae; genus Corylus; species Corylus avellana. The sequence continues at coordinate 3,441,764 of NC_081549.1, read as the reverse complement.
AGCACCATAAGCATCTTTATATTTTGTCGTGGGTTCCTGACGAAGAAGACGAAGTGAGAAACAATATGACGGAAGTCTGATATGGTTGTCATGGAAGGGATTTTTTTGAAAGCAAAACGGCAACGTTTAGTGGGCTTTTTAAATTTTTTTTTTTTTTTTTTCAAAAATGCCATTTTAGTAACTTAACCTCAACAAAACAACGTTGTTCTGCATTTTTCATCCATTTCGATGGTACTACTAACGGAGTGACCAAATTGCAACTGGTTGGTAGTTTGGAAAACTATTTTATTACATTTTGAACATTGAAGGATTAAATTGCAAATGACTAATAATTTGAGAAGCTATTTTATATTTTTCCCAAAGTAATATATGCATTTACCAATTCGACGTCTCTTTTCTATAAAATTGGAATCCGTGAAGTAAATCCCTCCATCTATAAAACCTTCGTATATAATAACCATTTGCATTTTGTGGACTTTGTGTTAAACTCAACTTGATTTGCAGCTAGCTGGGATGTACAAGAATGTGATAGCCACAGATACAAGCCCAAAACAGCTCTCATTAGCGCCAAGGCTACCCAATATAAGATACCAGCAAACCCCTCCCACCATGTCTATAGCCGAGCTCGAAAGCAATGTTGCAGCTGAATCAAGCATCGATGTTGTGACTGTTGCTGCGGCTCTCCACTGGTTCGACCTCCCTAACTTCTACCAACAAGTGAAATGGGTACTCAAAAAGCCCCATGGTGTCATTGTTGCATGGACCTACTTCACCACACAAGTCAATGGCTCGGTCGACGCAGTCCTGCAACGCTTTTACAGCACCGTCGAACCCTATTTTGAGCCGGCAATTAAATTAGTATGGGACAAGTATAGCAGCATCCATTTTCCATTTGAGCCGGTGGATGGACTTGATCACACTGGGCCATTTCTGTTTGCGACTGAAAAATTGATGGATTTAAATCTTTATTTTACCTACTTAAAATCATGGTCAGGGTATCAAACCGCGAAGGCGAAGGGTGTGGAGCTTTTGAGCGATGATGTGATTGATGAATTTAAGCGTGCTTGGAGTACCGAAGATGGACAAGACCAGAAGGCTGTCAAGTTTCAAATTTCTTTGAGGATTGGACGAGTGGGGAAAGATATAAAACCAAAAGACTAGCTGGGATATATAGAACATCTCCAACAATAACAATAAGAGTTATTTTAGCTGCTAAAAAACTATTCTATTTTATTTTACCTACTCATTTTTCAATATAAATTTCAGCAGTTAACAAGTTATTGTCTTTAGGGTTAAATACTATTCTAGTACTTGTGGTTTGCACCAAAATCAAATAGTCACTCGTGTTTCCAAAAATATCACAAATAGTAACTGTGGTAAGCTAATAAACCCACTTGGTACCTTTGTCAAGATTTCATTAAGTTTTTTAATGAAACGCCACATCACCTTTACAGGTAAGCGCCACGTGGTGTGGTACCTGAATTTTTGGGTACCATGTCATATTTATATATACATTTTTTAAAAAAAATTTCAAAAAAAAAAAAAAAAAAACCTTGGGGTGGCCTAACCACCCCTAGGCCAAACGGGGTGGCCAACCACCCCAGACCGGCCGTTTGGGGGTGGCCGAACTACCCTCTTGGGCCCTCGGGGTTGTTCGGCTACCGGCCCCCAGACAGTTGGCCTGGGGGTGGCCAAACACGGTGGCCGGCCACCCTAGCATTTTTTTATATATATGCACCTAAAAACCCAAGTACCACGCCATGCAGTGCCCACGTATAAGAGTGATGTAGCGTTCCATTAAAAAACTTAGCGGAATCTTGACAGATGTATCAAGTTAATTGGTTTATTGACTTATCACAGGTGCCATTTGTGATATTTTTGAAAACTTAGGTAGCTATTTGATTTTAGTGTAAACCACATATACTAGAATAGTATTTAACAATTCTCTTTAAATAATATGTTTTTTTTTTTTTTAATAAATAGAAAGAGAAAGAGGGGAAAAATAGAAGATAGAAAGGATGAGAGAAAATTAAAAAAAAAAAAAAAAAATCCTACTAGTTGCTACAATAAAAAAAATTAATTTTAAATGGTCTGCCGGAAGATAAAAACAACACATAATAGTTAAATTTAACTTAAAAACTTGTTTGAAGACCCTACTGAATATGCTCACAACTGTGGCTCATTTAATTTCTAGAAAATTCAACCAAAACCATCTTGTTTCAAAGGATTGATAGATTTATCTCCTTGGTCCATAATTTTGTAAGCAATATATTCGTTCCAAAAGGATTCTCCATTTCAAAAGAATTGAAAAAATTATTTTGCCCTCATAAATTATACAAATTATTTTACAACTTATTTTTACTTAACCGTTCCTCTTCAAATTATTTTACAATCTTATCTTTACTTAACCTTTCCTCTTCTTCATTTCAAAGAAAATGGAGAGGATCCATTCCATATCAGTTGTGTTGTGTTGTGTTGTGTCTATCACATTGCCATTCCTATTCAACTCCGGGTTCCTTTATGATGTAATCAGGAACTTGGCGTGGACGTAGTAGTGCTTACGAACGCTCTTGCTTCGTCACCCATGACGTGTTATATTAATTCTTCGTTAACTGTTGAGGACAGACCACGTCAGAGCTGCCCCTTCCAATAATGAAAACCGGACAAAAAAACTACGTTGTCTGTAAAAACTACGCAACACGAAAACATTAGTGAAGAATATCCGTAATGCAAAAGTTATTTATTGTGTGGTACTGTGGCTATGGTGTTGGAGAAAAGTATGAGCTAGTTCAAAAGAAAAGGCAGTGATTAGGCGAGAAGGGAAGAACATTTTGGTAAATCGATTTGCGCACGTCTCTATGAGCTGAAAAGTCAAAAGCGTCGCCATTTGGCTCTCTCCCATTTCTTCTCCGACATCGATTACCAGCCACCTTTGTCATTATTTCCGGTGTTTAAATTCAACTTGATTTTCAGCTAGCTGGGATCTACAAGAATGTGATAGCCACAGATACAAGTCCAAAACAGCTCTCATTAGCGCCAAGGCTACCCAATATAAGATACAAACAAACCCCTCCCACCATATCTATAGCCGAGCTCGAAAGCAATGTTGCAGCTGAATCAAGCATCGATGTTGTGACTGTTGCTATGGCTCTCCACTGGTTCGACCTCCCTAACTTCTACCAACAAGTGAAATGGGTACTCAAAAAGCCCCATGGTGTCGTTGCTGCATGGACCTACTTCTCCACACAAGTCAATGGCTCGGTCGACGAAGTCCTGCGCTGCTTTTACAGCACCGTCGAACCCTATTTTGAGCCGGCAACTAAATTAGCAGCGGACAAGTATAGGAGCACCCATTTTCCATTTGAGCCGGTGGATGGACTTGATCACACTGGGCCATTTCTGTTTGTGACTGAAAAATTGATGGATTTAGATCTTTATTTTACCTACTTATGATCATGGTCAGGGTATCAAACGGCGAGGGAGAAGGGTGTGGAGCTTTTGAGCGATGATGTGATTGATGAATTTAAGCGTGCTTGTAGTACCGACGATGGACAAGACCAGAAGGCTGTCAAGTTTCAAATATTTTTGAGGATTGGACGAGTGGGGAAAGATATAAAACCAAAAGACTAGCTAGGATATATAGAAGCATTCCTAGCTGGTTCATCGTCATTTTTTTACATTTAAGGATCTAAACTACTTTTTGCTTTCTTATATCAAAATATATATCAATAACTTCTCTTAATCATTCTCTATACCATTAAAATATTTATTTTTTTAATTATATTATATATATGAGAGGAAAGAGAATCATGAGAGGAGAGAGTAGAGAAGCGAGAGAAATGTTTTTTTTTTTGCTTTTTTAATTTTTTTATTTTAATAATCATAACAATTGCAATAGTGGAACCCTATACTTTGGGTTTCACTATAGTGATCCTGATGGTTGAGGCTCATTTAGAGAGTTTACTGTGAGACTTTTTTGCGATTTTTTGGACGTATTTCCTACACATAGGGAACATACTTTCTTATATAGGGAGTCTGCTGGGAATACTCTAGAGTTAAAGAGTTATTTTAGCTACTAAAAAACTCTTTTATTTTATTTTACCTACTCATTTTTCAATACAAATTTCAGCAATTAACAAATTTTAAAAGGTTTGCTGGAGGATGAAAACAGCACAAAATAACTAAATTTAACTTAAAAACTTGTTTGAAGGCCCTGCTGAAGATGCTCACAACTGTGGCTCATTTTCTAGAAAATTCAACCAAAACCATCTTGTTTCAAAGGATTGATGGATTTGTCTCCTTGGTCAATAATTTTGTAAGCAATATATCAGCTCCAAAAGGCCAGATTCTCTCAATTTAAAAGGAAAGGAAGAGGAACCAGTTAGGCAAAAATAAGAGGGAAAAATAGTTTTTTTTTTTTAATTAAAAAGACTATTTTGCCCTCATAAATTATACAAATTATTTTACAATCTTATTTTTACCTAACCGGTTCCTCTTCTCCATTTCAAAGGAAATGGAGAGGATCCCATTCCATATAAGTTGTGTTGTGTCTATCACATTGCCATTTTATTCAACTCCGGGCCCCTTTACGATGTAATCAGGAACTTGGCGTGGACATAGTGCATAAAATGGACACATGTCATTTTTATAGACTGAGTTGAAGGAAGTTCCTCCAACCCTGGAGGAAAACTATGTCCTACAACTCAGTTTATAAAAATAACATGTATCATTTGAACATGTGAGATATATATATTTTTTAATAGTAGGAACAAAGTTGGAATAAATAATATTAAAAACTCATGTGCATATCACATGTTATTAAAAAACGGACAAAGTTTTCCTCCAAACTAGGTTTGAGGAATTTCCTTTAACTTAGTCTATAAAAGTGACATGTGTTCATTTTTTTTAATAACATGTGAGATGCACATGAGTTTTTAATAAAATTTATTTCAACTTTATCCATGCTATTAAAAAAATATGTACATCTCACATGTTCATAGACACATGACACTTTTATATACTAGGTTGAAAGAAATTCCTCCAAACAGGGTTGGAGAAAAACGTTGTCCTTAAAAAACTGAACACATGTCATTTTTATGAGTCATGCAATGCGGCTGCCAAATTAAGGTAGCCTAGCGTCGGCCAGAAATTAAAAAATAATAATAATAAAAAATTCTGTTACTTTTTCTTGTTAACTAAATTTCAATGAGTTAATATTTAGGTTCTAATGCCTCAAAACTTGTTTTTAGATGTAAAACTAAAATCTAAGGGTAGAAAGTTAATCTTTTAGGGATGGTATTACCTAAAAGGTAAAAGGGATTCGATCATCCTAAATTTAGTTATAATGCCTCAATTTTTGTGCTAATGCTTCAAATTTAGTGCTAATACCTCAAATTTAAATTCACCTTAAAACATCTTTTTTCTTCAACTAAAAAAAACAAAAAATGACGCTTGGCTGATAATTTGGACAGTCAAAAATATGTACTCTATTTTTATAGGGTGAATTGAAAGAATTTGTTTCAACCAATTTAAAAGAAAACCCCGTCCATACTCTTGTTAATTGTTGAGGACAGACAAGCGGCCTCTTCCAATAATGAAAACCGGACAAAAAAGTACGTTGTCTGTAAAAACTACGCAACACGAAAACTTTAGTGGACAATATCCGTAATGCAAAAGTTATTTTTGTATAGTGGGAAGTACCTCACTCCTCACATATTGTGCGGTACTGTGGCTTTGGTGTTGGAGAAAAGTATGAGCTAGTTCAAAAGAAAAGGCAGTGATTAGGTGAGATGGGAAGAATATTTTGGTAAAACGATTTGCGCACGTCTTTATGAGCTGAAAAGTCAAAAGCGTCCCCATTTGGGTCTCTCCCATTTCTTCTCCGACATCGATTACCAGCCACCATTGTCATCATCTCCGGTGTGTTTGTCAAAGAGAGAAGTGTACCAGATTTAATTGACGTGGGAAATATATATATATATATATATATATATGAAAAAAAAATTAAAAATTGTTTTGAAGTGTGTTTTTTATTTAAATAGTAATAAAAAGTGATTGATGTGATATAAAAAGTAAGAATGTTAAAATTAATTTTGAGAGAAATAATAGACTTTTTTTTTTCAAGTTCTTTGCAAAACACACACAGATGCAATTGTTTAGGGTAAATTATGAGAGTTACCCTGCATGTGACTTGTGAGTTGTGGCAGAATCATATATTTCTACGTACACTCTATTGCAATGCCGAGAAATCGTCCGTTATAAGATTCACCTGCCAGCTGCAAGATTTTCTGATTGTAGAAAACTTGTGAGCTAGGGCTCCCACTGCCCGGCCATACCAATCCAATCACATTTTTATATTATCTCAAATTTTTAAAATTACTATTGAATTTGAGATAATTATTATTAAATTTTGATTTATTAATAATTTTAAATGTTACATTACATTTAAAAAAATTAATAATTTTAAATGTTACATTACATTTAAAAAAATTATAATCCTCCTTATGTCATTGTTCCGTCTAGGTGAGTCATGAGTAATTGTGTTCGGAAAACTGAGAAAGTATATGAGCTATGAGATTTACTAGTTCAAAAAAAAAAAAAAAAAAAGACAATGATTAGGCGGAGAAGGAAAGGACATTTTGGTAAATCAATTTGTGCACTTCTATATTTTAGATTTTTTTTTCCTATATATTTTAAATTAAGTGTTTTTTAAATCGCAATGTCAAACGCCTTACATTTTGCTATATCTTTTAAAAATACAGATTATTCTTATAAAATCACAATCTCAAACGCACCCTTAATCTTATTCTTCACATTCACTTAACATGGGCTAACTTTATATATTTCAAGTGATTTTTTCTATGAGCCACTTAAAATATATCAAGTCGGCTGGTGTGATAAATGAAAGAAATGTACACACATTCCCACTCTCATATTTGCACGTTTTTTGAGTGAAAAATATCATTAAATTTTAGATAAATTACTATTGAATTTTGCATTTAATAGTAATTTTTACTATCACGTCAACAAAAGTGTACTTAAAAGTGTAAAAATGAGAGTGTGTGTAGCGTTTCTTATGAATGAGTGTGAAGAGCAGCATTACTCTTTTGTTCAAGACAATTTGAAGTGTAATTCTAAATTCTCATGCAACTGATGTTGCAGAATCCAACCGCCACTAAATTTTTCTTTTTCTTTTATAAAGAAATAAAGGCTAATTCAATGGCTTATAAGCACTACCACATTATTCGAGTGATATAAAGGCTTTAATCCTAAGATAACCAAATTTTATTTATTTTTTTTTTTTTTTCTCTCTAAGCAACTACTATACCATACGAAGGCTTGACCACATGTGCATGGGGTCACTTCTTGTTGTGGATCTGGCACGGTTAATATGGAGCAAAATATCAAGCCCATGTTAAAAATTTTAATATTAACAATTAATAGTTTAACCCTATCGAGCACTCCATTGGCTCAAACTCAATAATATTTTTTTTTTAAAAAAAAAAAAAAAAAGAAAAAAAAAATCTCGCTTGCAGTTAATTTTTTAAATAAATTCTCTATTTCTTAACACAAAAAAAAATAAAATAAAATAAAATAAAATTATGGTTAAAATAAGATAATAATTTATTTACAATTTGTTATCCACCATAGTCCATAGATAAATACGAGGCGTGGGCATGGATGACAAAAAGCAAGGACAACCCTTTTATGCGTAACGTTATATACTCACTTTCTCATTTTTATTCTCACACTTTTAAAGGTGACTGTTTAAAAAATTATCATTGAATTTGAGATAAATTATTATTTAATTTTGATCCAATATTAATTTTTAAAGTTATGTCAAAGAGCATGAAATGAAAGTATGTGTAACGTTACACACAAAATGGAGCCAGAAACTATTATGGGTAGGCCAAGGGTCATGGCCTATACCACATGAAAAGCACCTAAGTAAGGTGATATTTTTTTTTATTTAATATTTGCCCTTGAGAACGAAAGAGAAATTAAATGTGATATGCACGTTCACATTGGTATGGTGCCGATAAGCATGCGGGATTAATGGTGCGTTTGAAATTGCGATTTCGTAAGAATAATCTGTGTTTTTAAAAGATATCGCAAAATGTAAGGTGTTTGACATTACAATTTAAAAAGCACTTAATCTAAAATAGAAAGAAAAAAAAATCTGCTATTTGTATAAGCATGTTAGGAAGTGCTATTTGAAAATGCGCGAATTTAAACCAAAATTACGATTTCGTACAATAAATATTTGATAAAAAGTAGCGATTTAAAAACACAATTTTTAAAATCGCACTTATTGAAACCACAATTCCAAATGGACCTTAAATATCTTGCATTCATAAGTTTTACGACTCTTTGTTGTGATAAATATAATATATATATATATATATATATATATATATATATATATATATATATATATATATATTTTTTTTTTAAAAAAAAAGCTATCTTAGGCTCCGTTTGTTTCGCCGTAAAATGATTTACGAAAAATATTTTCCGTATTTTTGAGTATTTGGTGCGACATAAAATAATAGTTCATGGAAAATATTTTTCTTTTGACTGAAAATTCTTCTTTAATTTTCGAAAAATAGTTTACGGAACAATTTTTCGACTTTGAGCATCTCATTCTCAAATCGACGGAACTTACCATGATTCGCCTAAGACCCCGCTGGGACTTTATCGGGACCTGCTCGGGACCCGCCCAGGATTTCACCAGGACTCACCCACGACCCGCCCGGGAACCGCCTGGGACCTGACCGGACTTGCCCGAGACCCACTCAGACCTGCTCGGGATCCGCCCAGAACTGACTAGACCTACCTGGGACCTGCCCGAGACTCTCCGGGACTTGGCCGATAGTTGAGTTTATTTTGGTTTGTTGTTGCTAATTAATTACAACATTTTGTTCAAAACAAATTTTGATTAGGATGCCTCATCTTCGTCACCCATGACGTATCTAAATTCATTACATAAGGCATGAAATTTTTTTCAACTTCAACGCGACATTGCAAAACGCACCGCCCTTCGTGGGTAATCAAAGTTTCCCCACAACAAAAGGCATTGGCTGGAAGGAAATTTTGTAAAAAATGATTGTAGCATTATCTGATTCGAAATTACCGTGATGCTTCCCGACTTGGCCCTCTTTTCTTCCCATAAAGTTGTGACATATATATAGCAGGCGGCTCCGGTCTGGTTCACAAGTGCTATATATCTTCACAAGTTAAATAGATCAAACCTGAAAATGAGAGAGAGGGAGAGAGTCTGAGAGAGATGGCAGAATTGTTCATTAAGCAGGCGGGGAATTATGCAAAGGGTCGGCCAAGTTACCCTCCAGAATTGTTTGAATTCATTGCTTCCAAGACACCCTCTCATGACCTTGCGTGAGACCCCGGCACCGAAAACGGTCAGGCTGCTCGATCGGTGAGTTTCATGCTTCCTTTTTCCTCTTAAGTTTGCTAATTTTTAGTTGTATTGATTGGATATTAGAATATTAATTAAATAGTTTAATTACTTATTTTTATTGATTTATTTTTTTGAATCTGACCTGACTCCTGAGAAATTTTTTTGATCAACGTTTGTATGATAAAGAAAGTAATATATGCATTTACCAATATGACATCTCTTTTCTATAAAATTGGAATCCGTGAAGTAAATGCCCCCATCTATAAAACCTTCGTATATAAGTATATAACCATTTGCATTCTAACCATTCTAACCATTTGCATTTTTTGGACTTTGTGTTAAATTCAACTTGATTTTCAGCTAGCTGGGATGTACAAGAATGTGGTAGCCACAGATACAAGCCCAAAACAACTCTCATTAGCGCCAAGGCTACGAAATATAAGATACCAACAAACCCCTCCCACCATGTCTATAGCCGAGCTCATAAGCAATGTTGCAGCTGAATCAAGCATCGATGTTGTGACTGTTGCTGTGGCTCTCCACTGGTTCGACCTCCCTAACTTCTACCAACAAGTGAAATGGGTACTCAAAAAGTCCCATGGTGTCATTGCTGCATGGACCTACTTCACCACACAAGTCAATGGCTCGGTCGACGCAGTCCTGCAATGCTTTTACAGCACCGTCGAACCCTATTTTGAGCCGGCAATTAAATTAGCAGGGGACAAGTATAGGAGCATCCATTTTCCATTTGAGCCGGTGGACGGACTTGATCACACTGTGCCATTTCTGTTTGTGACTGAAAAATTGATGGATTTAGATCTTTATTTTACCTTCTTAAGATCATGGTCAAGGTATCAAACGGAGAGGGAGAAGGGTGTAGAGCTTCTGAGCGATGATGTGATTGATGAATTTAAGCGTGCTTGGAGTACTGAAGATGGAAAAAACCAAAAGGTTGTCAAGTTTTAAATTTCTTTGAGGATTGGACGAGTGGGGAAAGATATGAAACCAAAAGACTAGCTAGGATATATAGAACATCTCCAACAATAAGAGATATTTTAGGCTTTTAGCTGCTCAGAAACTCTTTTATTTTATTTTACCTATTCATTTTTTCAATACAAATTTCAGCGGTCGACAAGTTATTCTCTTTAAATAATATATATATTTTTTAATAAATAGAAAGAGAATGAGGGAAGAAAGATGACAGAAAATAATTAAAAAAATCCTACAAGTTGCTACCGAAAAAACACATAATAGCTAAATTTAACTTAAAAACTTGTTTGAAGCCCTGCTGAAGATGCTCTCAACTGTGGCTCATTTTCTAGAAAATTCAACCAAAACCATCTTGTTTCAAAGGATTGATGGATCTATCTCCTTGGTCAATAATTTTGTAAGCAAGGGAATCATTTAGGCAATAATAAGAGGGCAAAATGGTCGTTTTATTTTGCATTCATAAATTGTACAGACTATTTTGCCCTCTTATTTTTACCTAACCAGTTCCTCTCAATTTCTATATCGGTGCGTTTGGTAAACGCTTTTGGTTCAATACTATTCATCTCACTTTTTTTTTTTTTTTTAACATTCCATTGCTTTTTACATCACATCAATCACTTTTTATTACTATTCAAATAAAAAAATCACTAAAAAACAAAAAAATTTTCATTTTTTCATGCCAAGCATATTTACTTTTTCACTTTTTCACAAAAAACATTCTTACTTCTTTTTATATCAACCAATTTTTGCTACCCTATCTAATCAACACCAAACTTGTGTAGTATCTATCACATTTCCATTTTATTCCAACTCCGGGCCCCTTTATAATGTAATCAGGAACTTGGCGTGGATGTAGTGCTTACGAAGCCTCTTTCTTCCACTACAAAAAAATTGTTATTTTCTGACGTGGCAAACAGTACATGATTTTTGCCACGTCAGCATTTTTTGATGCGCCAAATTGACGCGTCAGAACACTATATATATATATATATATATATATCGTACGTTAGATTTTTTTTTTTTTTTAGAATAGTTTCCTGATGTGCCATGTGTCACATGTCAGGAATTCCTGACGTGCGACACATGGCACGTCAGAAATCCCCTCGATACCTGATATTATCATATCATAAAAAAATGGGCGGGATTTTAAAATTTTTCCCTCTTCTTTTTTCCCTCAACTTTTTCACTCTTCTTATATATTCTTTCCCTCTTCATTTATTTTCCCCACACTTTCTCTCTCTCTTCTCTCAATCTCCCTTCTCTGCACACTACACGGCAGCTCCCTCTAGATCTAGAGGGAAAAAATGAAAGCAGCAGATCGAAGAAGAAAGAAGAAAGAAGAAAAAGAAAAGGAGATGAAAAGAAGAAAAAGAAGAAGAAAAGGAGAAGAGAAGCTGGCCAGCAGTGTGCAGATCTAGAAGAAAAAGAGGGAGGCAGTGTGAAGATTTGTTGCCATGCAGGGAGCTGCCGTGCAGTGTGAAGATTTTTTAACTTACCCATGGGTAAGTTAAAAAAAAATTTAAAAAAAAAATTTTTTTTTTAAAAAAAAAAAAAAAAGAAGAAGAAGAAGAGAAGATAAGAAGATTTTTGGGTTTTTGAAGATTTGTTGGGTTTGATATTTGGGTTTTTGCTTTTTTGAAGATTTTTTTGGTTTGGGTTTTGGGTTTGAGTTTTTGAAAATGGAGATCAAAAAGAAGAGAGAGAGTGAGAAAATGGAGAAAAGGGAGAGCTGGCCGGCCGGAGATAAAAAAGAAGAGAGAGAAAGAGAAAAGAAGAGAGGTGTAGATCAAAAATTCCTAAAATCAAAAACCTAAATATTTGGGTTTTTGAAATCTTCTTCTCTGCACCATTAATGGTGCTTGATTTTCGTTTCTCTGCGCCACGAGAGGTGCAGAGACTCGTGGTGTAGAGAAATTCTTAAAAAAATAATAATTTAATTGAAAATTAATTTAAATTAATACATTTTTTAATTGAAAAAAAAAAATTCAGAAAAAATTTTAAAAAAATTCTACATTTTCTGACGTTCTATCCACTAACGCGTCAGGAAATTTTTTTTCTTGTCACCTATATTTCTAACAATCTACATACGTTAGAAACGACACGTCAAAAAAAATTTTCTGACGCGTCGGACACCATAAAACGTCAGAAGTCTCCAGTAAAAAAAAAATTGTTTTTTTTTTTAAGTGTTCGTCACTCATGAATAGAAATGAAAACCAGACAAAAAAGTAGGTTGTCTGTAAAAACTACGCAACACGAAAACATTAGTGAAGAAAACAATTGTTTTGATAAATATCCGTAATGCAAAAGTTATTTTTGTATATTACAGGGCTTTGGTGTTGGAGAAAGTATCGAAAGAAAAGACAGTGGTGATTAGGCGAGAAGGGAAGAACATTTTGGTAAATCGATTTGCCCACGTCTCTATGAGCTGAAAAGCCAAAAGCGTGCCCATTTGGGTCTCTCCCATAACCATTTCTTCTCCGACATCAATTACCAGCCGCCCTTGTCATTATTTCTATGAAAGTTACCATGTGACTTTTGAGTCTTGGCAGAATCATACAGTCTACTCGGAAATTGTCCATTATAAGATTCTGCCAGCTGCAAGATTTTCTGATTGTAGAAAACTTGCGAGCTAGGGCTTCCACTGCCCGGGCAAACCAATCCAATTATAAGGATTGTATTGTATGTGCGTCTGTGACGTTTTCATGTGGCTTGATCTTTTGCACTAGCTCGTATGGAATTCTTGTTGACAAGTATGGGCATAGAGCTATATATGTATATGATGGTGGAAGTTAGATTAATGCAAAACTAATTTCTAGCTAGTGTCAAGGGGTGTAAGCGAGCTAATACAACTCGACAGTTCACTCGAAACAAGCTCGGTTAAGCTTGACTCAACTCGAGATCGACACTGTACAAGCTCGCTTGTTACTGTTGAAACTCGCTCGATTAGTTAGTGATACATACCCGGTTTGTTCGATCAAACTCGACGGGGACTCGTGAGCTCGACTCGTTTAAGACTCGAACCGGTTCATTAGCATGATTCATTAGCTCATTCATATATATATATATATATATTACAAAAAAATAGTTATATATATTTAAATATGTATATTAGTAATTAAATAATATATGTTATATGAATTATTTAATATTCATGTGTATGTATTAGTTGACATATTAACTAGTTAGTTCATAAATTAACATATTATCTAGTTAATTAATATATATATATTAAGTAAATATAATTAAGTGCATGTTACTCAATACTTCTACGTATATTACTTATTTTATTATATATGTGTGTTATATATTAGTATTAACATACTAATTACTAGTAACTAGTTAATTAATAAACTAACATATTAACTAAGTTAATATATATTAAATTACTAACTTAGAATAATTAACTATAGGTTATTTTGACAAACAAAAAAATTATATGTTACTTAATATTTGTATGAGCATTATATATATGAATATATAATATACATACTTGTTAATTAATATATACTAACTTAGTATTACTATTGAGTTAAGTGTTAGATCACTTGATTTAAAGATTATGTGAATTGTAATTAGAAAAAAAAATTATGTGAATTATTATATCATATGATCATATATATCACAAATTAAGTGATTAATATTAGAATCAACAATGTGTTTGTTTAGAGATATATGCTCTTGTTATGTTTAGAGTATTATGCTCTAAATATCATTATAATTTAGATGTTATATCATATGAATTATCATCCGAATTTAGTCACATTATCATATGGTCTACCATTATAATTTATAAGATTATATCAAATGATTAATTGATGATTAAATCATATGACTATATAATAACAAAATATACATATATAATATGACATAAGTCATAAATATAAAAACTCATACTAATACAACAATTAAGTACCCCGAGACTTAATAACTAGTTACTTAATAAACTAACATATTAACTAAGTTAATATATATTAAATTACTAACTCAGTATAATTAACTATAGGTTATTTTGACAAAAAAAAATTATATGTTACTTAATATTTGTATGTGTATTATATATATATATATATATATATAATATACATACTTGTTAGTTCATATATACTAACTTAGTATTACTAAGTAATCAAGTTAACTATTTTCAAAAAACAAAAACAAAATAAGTTAATCAAAACAAGTTACATAAATGGTAACTAATATAAAATATTATGACATATGGTTAAGTTGTTAACTAATTAAGTATATAATTATACTGAATAGTTAATATACAAGCAAGTATTAACATACTAAATACTAAATACTAAATATAGTTAGTGTTAGATCACATGATCTAAAGATTATATGAATTGTTAGATCATATGATCATATATATCACAAATTAAGTGATTAATATTATAATCAACAATGTGTTTGTTTAGAGCTATATGCTCTTGTTATGTTTGGAGTGTTATGCTCTAGATATCTAATCTTTGATGAATGAAGATTACAATGTTTATCAAAAAAAAAAAAAATGTTTGTTACAATCACAAATTAAGTATTATCATTGTAATTTATATTTTATATCATATGAATTATCATTCTAATTTAGTCACATTATCATATGGTCTAATATTTTGCCATAAGAACATATAATTACTAGTTAAGTAACTTAGTAAGCATAGTTAAAGATTTATGGTGTAAGTTTCATAATATTTAAGTATTGATGTATTATCACTATAATTTATAGCATTAAACGCATTGCAAGATTATGTTACTGCTTGTAATTGACGCATTGTAAGATTATTTTTGCAGTTGTTTCTTCTAGAGTTCCCACTTGATTTTCACGTTAAATATCTCAAAGTAATTTGAATTAATTAAATTAAAGGGATATTCAGGAATTAATCTTGAATAGATTAATAAAATAGTAATAATAAGTACTAGTATCATAAATAATTATTTGTAATAGTAAATTGTTGTTAAATTAAATAAGGGGTTAAATATTAATTAACAAATGATGGAAATAAAATAAGGTGAAGGCAGTAGTGTAGTTTAAAAAAGTGAGAGGTTTGAATTAAAAAGAAAATCTAAATACTGCCACGTGTGTGGCTTTGATTGGCTATATGGGGATATCTTATCCCTTTAGCCTTAGCAAAAGAAAACAAAAGAAAGGGTCCAAGCCATTGCTTTTGGTAAAACACGTACGTAGCTCTTTCTTTTCTTCCATTTTTCTTCTTCCCCTTCTTTCTCCCGCGCCGTTGTCTCCGCTCCCTTGCATATTGCTTTACATCAGAGAGAGAGAGAGGGAAAGAGCGAGAAACACTGTGTGCGGCTAAGATGGTGGCGATTTAGGGGCTTAGCCGACAGAGTGGCTCAAGAAAGTGATTATAGCACTATGAGACACGAAATTACCGTGATGATTCCCGATTTAGTCCTTCCCATAAAGTCGTGAGTCTTGTGACAGCTAGCGAATATGCTATTATTATCTTTAATTTTTTTCAGCCTATAATTGATAGCCAAAGTTAAACAGATCAAACCTGAAAACCAGAGAGAGAGATGGCAGAATTGTTCCTTAAGCAGGCGGAGAATTACGTAGACGGCCGGCCATGTTACCCTCAAGAATTGTTTGAATTCATTGCTTCCAAGACACCCTCTCAAGACCTTGCGTGGGACGTAGGCACCGGAAACGGTCAGGCTGCTCGATCCGTAAGTTTTCATTTTCCCTTTCCTCCTCTTACAAATGAACAGAGTTTTCATCTGGATTGAAGGAAATTCCTCCGATCTATTTTATTTTTCAAGTAAAAAATACAATATTTTTAAATAGCAATGCGAATATGCATGAAGTTTAATATATAGTCCCAAATCATGCGGAATCCAAAATATAAAATTTATATTGGGAGAGTAAAAATAACTTAATAGAACGATTTTATTTTATCATTTCTCTTTTATTGTAAAGAATAAGGATGTCCCACAATTAGAGGTTCGAATTACAGGCAATGCGGTTCGAATTACATGCGATTCACTTGCCCAAACAGCTTAGGGTGAACTAGAATTTTAGGTGGGATGCAAAGGTTTTAGACTGCCCCCAACCTCCAACTTGGTTATACCCCTAGTGGACTTACTTACCCAAACGGCGAAGGGGGAAGGCGAGATGTTCCGCATCTCCTCTTTAGGGGTTGTTCAAATTACATGCAATTCCAATAATTATTTGTTTATTTATTTGTATAAAGTGCTGTCATTGCTCATGTTATCGACTAGAGACATCTAATTCCATTTTAACCATATTTGCAGCTAGCTGGGATTTTCAAGAATGTGATAGCCACAGATACAAGCCCAAAACAGCTCTCATTGGCGCCAAGGCTACCCAATATAAGATACCAACAAACCCCTCCCACCATGTCTATAGCCGAGCTTGAAAGCAATGTTGCAGCTGAATCAAGCGTCGATGTTGTGACTATTGCTGCAGCCATCCACTGGTTGGACCTCCCTAATTTCTACCAACAAGTGAAATGGGTACTCAAAAAACCTCATGGCGTCATAGCTGCATGGGCCTACTTCATCCCAGAAATCAATGGCTCGGTCGACGCAGTCGCCCAACGCTTTTATAACGTTTTTTTGGAACCTTACGTGCAGCCGGCAGTTAAATTAGCAGAGGACAAGTATAGGAGCATCCATTTCCCATTTGAGCCGGTGGATGGAGTTGATCAAACCGTGCCCCTGTTTGTAACGGAAAAATTGATGAATTTGGATGATTATTTTACTTTCTTCAGATCGTGGTCGGCATATCAAACAGCGAAGGAGAAGGGTGTGGAGCTTTTTAGCGATGTTGTGATTGAGGAATTTAAGCATGCTTGGGCTGAAGATGGACAAGACCAGAAGGTTGCAAAGTTTCCAATTTTTCTACGGATTGGAAGAGTGGGGAATATGTAAAATCAAAATGTAAGAAATTTTCTAGTATATTAAAGTGTGGCACATATGTCACACATATTTATTGTGGTTTTAGCAAGAAGTTGAGGAGAGTCCTCATGGGGGGGGGGGAAGTGGCTTTATATATATATTTGATCCCCTGGCCCTATAGCCTGGGGTGCAAGATTGGAGATTTTACGAGTTGTATTAAAATATTAATTAAATAATTAAATTTAAATAATCATATGCCATATTAGAGGTAAAGGTAAATTTACAAAATCGGGTTAGTTCCTGATGTCTTGTATTGGCTCTGTTTTGTTTTGATTAAGGTATGCCTAATTTTTTTTGCTGCGTATCTTAGCATATTATTATTTTAATGTGCTGTTTTGCAAAGCATTATTATTTTTTTTTGTTGTTGATGCGATAAACATGAAGGTTGTTTTCTTTTATACTGTATTTAAATATTGATCTGAAAGTTAGTTCATGTAATAATTGTTATGTTGCATTGAATATTTAAGTTGGAACACCGAACACGTGTATGCTTATTATTTTATGATCAATATTAAAGATTGGAGTTTTATGATGCAATTATAAAGTAGTAGAATATTATAGTGTCTTAGGAAGTTAATCATATAAATATAATTTATACAAACTTGATAAAAATAATTAACATGCATATTGTAATTAATTCATAAATTTAATGGCTTAGTCCCATAGCGAGGTTATTATTTTTATGGTTTAATTATCCTAAAAATACGAGACGGTGTTTGCATTTTGAAGGGCTTCCCAGTTCCCAGTTCACATGGCAAGGAATTTCAAGGGGCTGAGGCAAAGGCATAAGGCAGGTGAAAAAGTAGAAGAAAAAACTCTTTATCATAAATAAGAAATGGGTTATCATAAATTTAGAGATTTTATGAGAATTTGATGAGAATTGAATCACCCTAAATAAAACAATTTGGTTAGGATTGATAGTTGCCTATATTTGGCCTCGATGGCTGTATTCTCTACCATCAAACCACCCGTAAAATCTCTTACTCTCCTATTCTCTGAAGTTTTTCATAGCCTGCCTTATGAATTTCTTCAAGGCCTGCCCATAAATTTGTGAAATTTGGCATGTGGGTTTCATTTCCCATCACATGGGCTATTATCTTCAATTTTTATTCTATCTATATAGAAGCCAGCCAAAGTTGAATAGACGCGATGCTTCCCCAGTTAGACCCGCCCGTAATGTTTTTGAAAATTGGGCATGTGGGTCTGATTCATATCACATGTGCTATCATCTTCAATTTTTTTTTTTTTTTTTTTCAGACTATAAATAGTAGCCAAAGTTGAATAGATCCAACCTGAATACTTGCGAGAGAAACAGAGAAACAGAGTGCGATGGCAGAATTGTTCATTAAGCAAGCAGAGAATTACGCGGAGGGTCGGCCATATTATCCTCAAGAATTGTTTCAATTCATTGCTTCCAAGACACCCTCTCAAGACCTTGCATGGGACGTCGGCACCGGAAGCGGTCAGGCTGCTCAATCTGTAAGTTTCTTTTTCCCTTTCCTCTTCCTAAAAGTTGCAGCCTTTTTTCGAATATGGGATATTATGCAAAATTCACTTTTGGCACTTCTATCATCACTGAAACATCAGGTCTTTGGTATATTATGATATAGCATGCCTATAATTTTGGGAGCAGATGCAGCCAACCCAAATTCCCCTGAGAAATTTTTTATCAACATTTGTCAACTTGATTTGCAGCTAGCTGGGATGTACGAGAATGTGATAGCCACAGATACAAGCCCAAAGCAGCTGTCATTTGCGCCAAGGCTACCCAATATAAAATACCAACATACCCCTCCCACCATGTCTATAGCCGAGCTTGAACACAATGTCGCTCCTGAA
This sequence comes from Corylus avellana, assembly GCF_901000735.1. Lineage (NCBI taxonomy): Eukaryota > Viridiplantae > Streptophyta > Magnoliopsida > Fagales > Betulaceae > Corylus > Corylus avellana. The sequence goes on along the minus strand of NC_081549.1, from coordinate 3,422,584 downwards.
TCAAGCGTGGATGTTGTGACGATTGCTCAGGCCTTCCACTGGCTCGACCTCCCTAATTTCTATGAACAAGTGAAATGGGTACTCAAAAAACCTCATGGGATCATAGCTGCATGGTGCTACACCGTGCCGGAAGTCAATGACTCGGTGGACTCGGTCTTCCAACCCTATTATAAGTTTATTGTAGACCCATATTGGGAGCCGGGACGTAAATTAGTGGACGATAAGTATAGGAGCGTCCATTTTCCATTTGAGCCAGTGGATGGAGTTGACCACACTGGACCATTTCAGTTTGTGACCGAAAAATTGATGGATTTAGATCTTTATCTTACTTACTTAAGATCGTGGTCATCGTATCAAACAGCGAAGGAGAAGGGTTTCGAGCTTTTGAGCGATGATCTGATTGAGAAATTTAAGCGTGCTTGGACTGAAGATGGACAAGACCAGAAGGTTGTCAAGTTTCCAATTTATTTAAGAATTGGAAGGGTGGGGGATATTTAAAATCAAAAGATTAGCATAGAGCAATTGTGGCTCATTTTATAGGGAATTGAACTAAACCATTTTGTTCCAAAGGAGTGATGAGTTCATTTCCCTTGTCAATAAAATTGGAACATATCAACTGTGTGTTTATCACATTGCCATTTTATATAATGGAATTCTGCTGTTGAATGCTATTGATTCGAAGTTTAACTGATGGGTACTGAATATTATTGTTAAAATTGATATTTTGTTAACAAAGCAATGAGTGGTTGCGCTTGGCGTTCATATCAGCAGTAGATTAGCTTTCCTTTTCTGTTTTCCATGTTCATTGCACATCAGTTTCCTCTTTTTGTATTTATATCAAACACCTGTTGTGCATCGTGTGTGGCGAGAAATAGAATAGCAAACACCTGTTGTAATTATGTTTTGTTTTATTTTTTTATTTGTTTGTTTGTTTTTAAGGATATTTTTATCTTATTATAATTAGTAATTTGAAATACGTCAATAATAAATTGATAATTCAAAGGGATATGTGTAATTTTTTTTTTTTTTTAAAAAAAATTGCTTTAAACTAAAGTTTTATAAGGCTATTGGAAAAGATATATTGAGTTCTAAATAAAACGTTGGCCAACACCGACCCTAATTAAAACAGCTTTTTAAAAAAGTAAAAGGAAAAAAACTTAAACAAATGACAAGTTGTATTGTGTTTTTTTGTTTTACGAAATTCCCGTACGTCATCCTTCTTCCCCAGTTAGACCTGCGGCCTGCCCGTAAAGTTTTGAAATTTGGCAAGTGTCTAATTCACAACGCATGGGCTATAATCTCCCATTTTTTCAATTTATAAATGGTACCCAGAGGCCAGAGTTGAAATAGATCAAACCTCAAAACTTGCGAGAGACAAGAGAGAGAGTGAGATTGCGGAGTTGTTCGTTAATCAGGCGGGGCATTACGCGGAGGGTCGGCCTAATTACCCTCCAGAATTGTTTCAATTCATTGCTTCCAAGACACCTTGTCAAGACCTTGCGTGGGACGTTGGCACCGGAAACGGTCAGGCTGCTCGATCGGTGAGTTTTCTTTTTGGGTTTAAGATCCCCACAATTCGGCTTTACATGATCTACTTTGCATTTTTTGAGCCAGATTCAACCAGCCCAAATTGCCTTGAGAAATTTTGGATCAACATTTGTATGATAAAAAATTCAACTTTATTTGCAGCTAGCTGGGATCTATAAGAATGTGATAGCCACAGATACAAGCCCAAAGCAGCTGTCATTTGCGACAAGGCTACCCAATATAAGGTACCAACAAACCCCTCCCACCATGTCCATAGCCGAGCTTGAAAGCAAAGTTGCTCCTCAATCAAGCGTCGATGTTGTGACTGTTGCTCAGGCCTTCCACTGGTTCGACCTCCCTAATTTCTACCAACAAGTGAAATGGGTACTCAAAAAACCATATGGTGTCATAGCTCCATGGTGCTACACCATGCCAGAAGTTAATGACTCGATCGACTCAGTCTTTCAAACCTTTTACAATACTGCTATAGAAACCTATTGGGAGCCGGCACGTAAATTAGTGTTCGACAAGTATAGGAGCATCGATTTTCCATTTGAGCCGGTGGATGGAGTTGATCACACTGGGCCATTTGAGTTTGTGAATGAAAAATTGATGGATTTAGATAATTATTTTACTTACATGAGATCGTTGTCAGCATATCAAAAAGGGAGGGAGAATGGTGTGGAGTTTTTGAGCGATGATGTGGTTGAGGATTTTAAGCGTGCTTGGACTGACGATGGACAAGACCAGAAGGTTGTCAAATTTCCTGTTTATCTAAGGATTGGAAGAGTGGGGAATATGTAAAATCAAAAGACTAGCTTAGAGCAACTGTAGCTCGTTTTATAGGGAACTGAACTAAACCATTTTGTTCCAAAGGAGTATTGAGTCCATTTCCCTTGTCAATTGTGTTTATCACATTGCCATTTTATATTATGGAATTCTGCTGTTGAATGCTATTGATTATAAGTTTAACTGATGGATATTGAATATCATTGTTAAAGTTGTTATTTTGTTTACAAATCAATGAGAGGTTGCGCTTGATGTTTACATCAGCTGTAGATTAACTTTCCTTTTCTGTTTTCATGTTCATTGCCCATCACTTTACTCTCTTTGTAGTTATATCAAACACCTGTTGTACATTTTGTGTGGTGATAAATACATTAGCAAACCATTATGTTATATGCTTTCAAAGCCATAATCGACAAGCATCCCACCTTGACCTTCCCCTATCAATGGCGTGGGGTCGTCAACCTCTTCCACTACCTAACCCACCACACAAAATTCCTTCCCCTCAGCTATTATACCACTTACAAATCTCACTCACCTTATCACCATCAAACCCAAATCGCGAGAATTATACATCCTCTGGCAAGCGCAAGGTGTACATGTCAAGAATTTCAGCTTGCAGGTGATGTGTGTAGCTGCAAAAACAACCTGGCATGCCGTTGTGATTACGAAGCCTCCTTCTCCGTCACCCATGATATGCGCTTATATTCTGCATTAACTAGTGAGGGCAGACCAACTGGGAACTTGGACCTGCCTCTTCAAATAATCCAAAGAGAACACAAGTTGTCACCAAATTGGAATTTGGCTACACCCTCTTATGCGTGTTGAAAAACCCATCCCATAAAAAAAGATGATTGCCTGGAATCAGGCCGAAGGAATTGTGAGTTCACCTTTGTTTGGCTTATCTATTTAGGTTGGGGGACTCTACAATTAGGCTCACTAAAATAGCTATTTTGGTAAAAAAAAAAATTTAGTGCTTTGAGTGTCTAATACTAAATTAGTCTTTTCTTATAAGTCAGATATTATTTGTAATAGGATTTGAAACCTACGTGAAAAAAAATAAAAAAGTGAAAACCTAAGTTTATACCATATATATATATATAGATCATTTTCCCTTGTTAACCGAAGAAAAAAACAAAAGGACTTAAGCTGTTGACGGCAAAGTTAACAATATTCATGTTCACATTACATCAATTAAGGTGTAAGATACATTCACTCTTCATCCAAAAAAAAAAAAAAAAACAATAGAAAGGATACAATCACTCTTCACCCTAAAAAAAGAAAAAAGAAAGGATACATTCACTCTTCACTCCGACTTATTTTACAAGCAAACACAAATGCAGAAGGAAATAAATTGGAACCACATGGAGCTGGATGTACTTGAGAGGACGTAAATTAAATGGAATCAATGAGAGGATCGGAGGTGCATATATATCGTGGAAGATAAAAGCTAACAGGCATTGTGATCTCATATGAAATTCGTGTTACCCTCGATGATGCTGGCAAAAGTTATCGCAGGGACCAGGGCTAGAGAAGACTGTGAACCAAGTCTGGGCGGCAGTAAGAAAAAGTGCTACGAATGCAGCCGCGAAACCCACGCCTGTCCAGGGGCTGCTGAAATGATCGTGAATGCCCTGAGCTATCCAGGTCTTCCACTTGTTGTCGTAGCAATCCTGAATCTGCTTTTTGACATCGGCATATGCGTTGGGGTTAGGCGCCAAGTCAGTGGCTATGTCATTGAAGAGTTTTGCCACTTCTTTGTCGCTACCAAGGAGGTTGTGGAGTATGAGCTCTTTCCTCAGCTCCTTCACGTCCTCAGGATGATCAATGAGCGAATCAAGGAAGCATATGTAAGAGGTGACGCCGAAGTCATTCTCGAAATCTGGACACATCTCATAGGCTACCAAGTTCAAGAAATTTGGCCCCGTTGAGTCATCCAGGGCCGGCTCAACATATTTTGGGGCCTTAGGCAAAACTTTGAAATTGGGCCTAAATTTTTTTTTTTTTTTTAAGTAACAATTTTTTTTTTTTTAATTCAATTTTTTCTTTTTTAAAGTAACATATATATATAGCAATAGATTTAGATACATCAATAACATTTGGATTATTTTTAAAATTTATAGTGAGCTTATTAATTAGGGTCTTATTAAATTGAGGCATTAAATTTGGATTAAAAAAATTTTAGGCCCTATTAGATAACATTTGGGCCTTCAATTTTTTTTTTGGTCAAAAATAATTTTTTTTAACTCAAAAATTTTTTTTTAGGCCTTATTAAATTGGGGGCCCTAGGCAAGGGCCTAACTCGCCTAGGGCCTGAGCCGGCCCTGGAGTCATCCACTGTTATTTGAGGAAGATATAGGTGTCCAGGGTATCGTTTATCAAAAGATACGTCTGTCAAGGAACTAGTTTTACTAGGCTTCAATTTGATTCCTACTTCTCTAAGTTCCTGCACGTTGCGATAAGAGTTCCAACCTGCCTGCCATTTCTGGCCTCCACTACTATCACTTTTGCCACCAATGAGGAGTCTTGTTCGCAGACGATCGAGAAGATGGGGGGCCGGCTTATCTCCCTTGGTAGCAGGCATATCGTTTTTTTTATCAAACGTAGCATGCCTTCCAATGAAACGCTCGATCGACTTCTTCAAAATCTCTTTCTTCTCGCTCAACTCCATCAGATCCTCGAGGAGTTGATAAGGAAGTTGATTCTCCAACAAGAACAAATCTTCTTGCCCAAACGCCGCTTGATCGTCTTTAATTTTCACATCTTTGAATTTGTCTTCAACTGCATAGTACATAAATTGTAATACCGCACACCCGTCCACGAACAGCATCCTGGCGAGGTACTCGTCGTCATAGTTCTTCATCACCTCCTCGTCATCATCGAAGTACTCCCTCAGTTTCTTGATTTTCTTCTCAATTTCGGCGTACAAACTTTCAGCTTTCTTATCTGCAAAAATATCAGAGACAAAACGATTTTCTTCTCTAGTTTAGAAATGAATGGAAAATGAAAGTAGAGAGAGAAGAAAGAAAGCATATGGAGACATAAATTAATTTTATTCTTGATGATGTACGTTGACGAGGAAAAGATAGTATTAGATGAATACAATATTGTAAATTAAATAACGTAATCAAATCACAAAAAATTTATTATATGGAAATATATTCTACATTACCCTTGCCACTCTCCTTGACGAACTTGTTTGCCAATACAAGCTTGTACTTCTCTGCTTTCCGGTACTTTGGCTTACCGTGATGGATAGGACCCAGCGACACCACCCTTGGCTCAAAATACTTGGCCGCATCTTTGTGATCTCGAAGCAAGAACGGAACCTTTTGTATCTTTGGTCCAGTTTTTTGATCAGCAGCTTCATCTCCTGCCTTCTCTAATTCATCCAACCACTGCTGCCTGGGACTGTCTTTCTCTATCACTTGGACTTCAATTCTCGACCCGTCATTGCCTGATCTGCTTGTTTGACCAGCTTCTGTTCTAACAACATTAACCTTCCTCGAAAGCAACTCCTCCACAGATATAACATGCTCTGTTCCGGCCATGGCGAGTGTGCACCACAAACAGGTTTACTATATTGTTATTAATGATGACATTATTGTTCAAGTACTAGTAAACTTGATTTATATAAGCAGACATGGAAACTGTAGTTCGAGGAATTTAGCATCTTTGAACCATATTCATATTCCATTTCAGGAATCAAACGTGTTACACAGTTTTGCCAAGTATATATCTAACTTGTTTTATGACTCGAGTTTGATGAACTCGTACCACGGATGAGCAGGAGAAACTATTTTTTTACCTTCTTTCTAAAGCAAGCTTCGTTAATATACACATTTGAGAGAAATATTAGAGTATTAACTATTTTATTAACACATGAGCACTAACATGACATATGGAGATTCCCAATGAATAAGCTCCACATCATGCTAGTATTTATATGTTAGTAAAAGAGTTAACACTCTTAGCATTTCTCTTTAAAATTTGGTACACTTTTCCAAATAAACTATCGGTAGCCTATGGCAAGTTGGGTATTGCATGGACTACCCGAATCTACTCATAATAGTAAATTAATAGTAACTTAAGAGAGAATCTTGATGGAGTTTATTTGTTCAAACAAGTCTTAAAATATTTAAGCATTTGTTTAGGCATATTAACTCCGTCTGTGCCCTATCAATTGCAGCCAATCCCAAGCCGGGTATTGCACATACATACTTTTGTGAATGTTACTTGTGCTATGATTCCAATTTCCAACCTATCAATCATCATCTCTTTCTAAAGAAATTAAGGAGAAAACATGTAACATGATGAATCGTGGTTCAAACAAAAAGTACTATGCATATGCGATACACGTGAAAGAGTATTCCCTAACACAACAAGAATGGTATAAACCTCCTTTTTTTTTTTTTTTGGTCCGATAAAATGTTCCTAGTTTATGATTTTATCACTGTGTGAAGCCAAGTATCGAGGATACTTTTGTAAAAGTGCGTGCTGCATGTGGTTAATGGTTCCATCCTAGAAATGCATTGTTCGTTGAGTTCATCTTTTCCTGATGAGGGTAAAAAGATAATTATGCTTTTCGTTCTAATTCAGACAATTGGAGTTAAACGTGATACACGTATACGAGGGATTATTTGATACGCATCGAAGAAAAATTTGTTTATTGCACTGCTTACACATACTAGTGAAGTATGTAGAACAATGGTTAAAATTAATTTGTCCCATCATGAACGAGTAAGACTTAAAGGTCAATGCACTGAACTATTATTAGCTTTTTAAAAACTTTAATATACAGTAGGAGGTAGTGGCCAGTCAAAGAGAATTTTTAAGTCGAAAAGGGTTTTTGGGCAAAAATTTTATTTTTAAGCCAAAAATGCGTTTTGATCATTTTTAAGCTTTTTGAACCCTTAAAAGTGCTTTTAATTTGTTTATCAAATAGTAGTTTTTTTTTTTTTTTTTTTTCAAACGGACTTTTTGAGTGTTAAAAGTACTTTTAAACTTCTCAAACACAATCACAAACAGGGTTTTAGTGATTTGGGAGTTGTTCAGCTACCCTCTTACGTGGTTGAACCGCCTCATCTTCCAACTTTTTTTTTTTTTTTTGTATTTTTTATTATGGATGACACGTGTCATAATTATGTGACATTTTATGGTTTATGTAAAAAATTAGACAAAAGTTGACTGCAGGGAACTATTCATAATTTTTGCATTGGTTTTGCATTTTCCTAATATTTTGTTAGAAATTTGATAATAATTATTAGCATTACCTATTATTTTTTAAAAATTTTATAATAATCATAATAATTATAATATATTATTTGTAATATAAAATATAAATATGTAATAATAATAATAATAATATATGTAAATGTAATTATCATTAAATATTTATTATAATTAATATAAATATGTATCATAATTTATAATTGATGATTGATAATTTATAATAATTATATATTTATCTTATAGTTAATATTCTTATTTTAAATTACTTATGATCATTATACTTATTACATTGTAATTAATATCATTATTAAATATTTATATTAAGGTCCGGATATCTAGGGCCTGCCATAGCCCATATGTCTGGCCGAAGCAAGCCCTACTTGTGAATTATAGGGCTCTCCATAGGCCCGGTACAGGAAGGCCCTAATTTACACGTACAAATATATAGGTCATTCCATCACTATTTCACAATTAGATTATTCAAATCAACTTAGGTTAAGAATTAGACAAATTACCATGTAATTTCATTCTCCTGTACGCTAACAAGGCCATCATCTAAGATTCTAAATATGAGGAAAGACGAAGCAGATGTAACCTAAATGTGCATATTTTGGACCTAAAAAGTTCAAAGGAGTGATGAGTCCATTTCTCTTGTCAATTGTGTTTATCACATTGCCATTTCATATAATGGAATTCTGCTGTTGAATGCTATTGATTACAAGTTTAACTGATGGGTACTGAATATTATTGTTAAAATTGCTATCTTGTTTTCAAATCAATGAGAGTTTATATCAGCTGTAGATTAACTCTCCTTTTCTGTTCTCATGTTCATTGCACATGACTCTCTTCTCTTTGTAGTTATATCAAACATCTGTTGTACATTTTGTGTGGTGAGAAATACATTAGCAAACCATTATGCTATATGGTTTCAAAGCCATAATCGACAAGCAATCCACCTTGACCTTTCCCTATCAATGGCGTGGCGTTGTCAGCCTCTTCCACTACCTAACCCACCGCACAAAATTCCTTCCCCTCAGCTATTATACCACTTACAAACCTCACTCACCTTATCACCATCAAACCCAAATCGCGAGAATTATACATCCTCTGGCAGGCGCAATGGGTACATGTCAAGAATTTCAGCTTGCTGGCGATGTGTGTAGCTACAAAAACAACTTGGCGTACCGTTGTGATTACGAAGCATCTTTCTCTGTCACCCATGACGTGCTTATATTCTGCAGCAACTAGTGAGGGCACACCAACTTGGACCTGCCTCTCTTCAAATAATCCAAAGAGAACACAAGTTGTCACCAAATTGGAATTTGGCTACACCCTCTGATGTCTGTTGAAAACTCATCTCATAAAAAAGGATGATTGCCTGGAATCAGGCCAAAGGAATTGTGAGCTCACCTGTGTTAGGCTTATCTATTTAGGTTGGTGGACTCTACAATTAGGCTCACCAAAATAGCTATTTTGGTAAAAAAAAATTGGTGCTTCAATTTCACTGTCTAATACAAAATTCGTATACGTGATCCTTCCCCAGTTAGACCTGCCGGTGAGGTGGGTCTATTAAATCACATGGCCTATTATCTTCAACCTTTTTCTCTCTATAAATGGTAGCCAAAGTTTAATAGATCAAAACTGAAAACTTGCGAGAAAGACAGAGAGAGGGAGAGGGAAGAGATGGCAGAATTGTTCATTAAGCAGGCGGAGAATTACGCGGAGGGCCGGCCATGTTACCCTCTAGAATTGTTTGAATTCATTGCTTCCAAGACACCCTCTCAAGACCTTGCGTGGGACGTCGGCACTGGAAACGGTCAGGCTGCTCAATCTGTGAGTTTTTATTTTCTTGTAAAAATTGCAACTTCTTCTTGTATATGGGAAATGGGATATTCAATTCAGGTCAAATTCACTTTAGCTGCCAATGCATTTACCAATATGAATCGTAGGTATGGAATTTGGGGTCCTATTGGGATTAGGCCACACAAATGTATATGAAGTAAGAGTCCTAAATAATGCGGACCCCAAAATATAAAACTATATTGGGAGAGTAAAACTAACTTAATAGAAAAAATATATTGCAGCATTACTAATTTAATTGTGTAATTATATTGTAAGGAATAAGGATGCCCTACAATTAGCGGTTTGAATTACATGCAATTTGGATAATCTCATGTAATGACTCAAAGATTGTGGAAAGATAAATAAGATCAACACATAACAAAGAAGACGAGAGAAATGTTTATTTCTTGAATATATGTCTTCTAATATTTCTCAATAATATAGACATATGAGAAAGACACATCCCTTGAATCATGTGTAGATAGGATTGACTTCACATAAGATCAACATTTTGTGGATCGTGTCTTTTCTTAACACCCTGTTGATCCTCTCTATAGAGAGGGGGTTGCAATGCCCACTTATCCAAACACCCTAGAGTGTGGAACCTAGGTACATAACTAAAATTTTAGGTGGGAGAGAATTTGTATAGGGTTTGAACTACCCCCAAGTTCCAGCATGGTTTCACCCGTGGCGGACTTACTTGCCCGAGCAGTGTAGGGTGTAGGGGATCACCTACTTGGGGCAGGTGAGTTCCGCATCTCCTCTTACGAGGTTGTTCAAACTAAATGCAATTTGAACAACTAATTGTAAGCATTAGGTTTCGTGAAGTAAATGCCTCCATCTATACCTTCGTATAAAGTGTTGTCATTGCTCATTGATTTCGACCAGAGACACCTAATTCCATTTTAACCATATTTGCAGCTAGCTGGGATCTACAAGAATGTGATAGCCACAGATACAAGCCCAAAGCAGCTGTCTTTTGCTCCAAAGCTACCCAATATAACATACCAGCAAATCCCTCCCACCATGTCTATAGCCGAGCTTGAAAGCAAAGTTGCTTCTCAATCAAGCGTGGATGTTGTGACAATTGCTCAGGCCTTCCACTGGTTCGATCTCCCTAATTTCTACCAACAAGTGAAATGGGTACTCAAAAAATCTCATGCTGCATGGTGCTACACCGTGCCAGAAGTCAATGACTCGGTCGACTCAGTCTTCAAACCCTTTTATGGTATTACTGTAGAACCCTATTGGTCACCGGCGCGTAAATTAGTGGACGACAAGTATAGGAGCATCCATTTTCCGTTTGAGCCGGTGGATGGAGTTGATCACACTGGGCCATGTCAGTTTGTAGCTGAAAAATTGATGGATTTAGATCATTATTTTATTTACTTAAGATAGTGGTCAGCATATCAAACAGCGAAGGAGAAGGGTGTGGAGCTTTTGAGCGATGATGTGGTTGAGGATTTTAAGCGTGCTTGGAATGAAGATGGAAAAGAGCAAAAGGTTGTGAAGTTTCCTATTTATCTGAGGATTGGAAGAGTGGGGAATATGTAAAATTAAAAGACTAGCTTGATCGATCATCCGTGGCTTGGCTTATTTTATAGGAATTTCAATAAAACCATTTTTGTGCCAATGGATTGATGAATCCATCTCCTTTGTCAATAATTTTGGAACCAATAATATCAGTTGTTCCTACCACATCGCCATTTTACACCAATCATTTCTCATTTGCAATGTCTAAACTGAGAGCATATGGACGACACAGTTAACAATATTCATGTTTATCTCATAAACATTACATAAATAAAGGTATTAAGATACATTCACTCCGACTTATTTTAGATGCATACAGTAAAGCAAAAGGAAATAAATGGAACCCCATGGACCTGGATGGTCCTGGATGGACATGCAGATCTACCGGGGGGTACTTTTACTTGGGGACAACAAACTGAGATGCATAGAATATGGGCATATATATAGGCTTACAATACGGTGGATGCATGCACTTGGAAAGATAAACGCAAACCGGTTTTCAGTAGCTTCCGGGAAATCTGGGGGGAGGGGGAGAGTGATCTCCGGAGTCAGAGCGAGAGCCGCGGACCGTGTACACAGTCTGAATGGCAGTTAGAACAAGTGCTACAAATGCGGCGAGGAAACCCACGATTGTCCAGGGTCTGCTGAAATGGTTGTGAATGACCTCAGCTATCCAGGTCTTCACCTTGTTCTTGTAGCACTTCTGAATCTGCTCTTTGACATGGGCATATGTTTCGAGATTAGGCACCAAGTCAGTGGCTATGTCATTGAAGAGTTTTGCCACTTCTATGTCGCTACCAAGTGGTTGTGGAGTACTTGCGCTTTCCTCAGCTCCTTCACGTCGTCGGAATGATCAATGAGTGAATCAAGGAAGTATATGTACGAGGTGACGCCGAAGTCATTCTCAAAATCTGGACACATCTCATAGGCTATCAAGTTCAAGAACATGGGCCCCGTTGAGTCATCCACTATTATTGGAGGAAGAGAAAGCCAGAAAGGTATCCAGGGAAGACAATGGATTTGTCGAAAAAAGATACGTCTGTCAAGCAACCAGTTTTACTAGGCTTAAATTGGATTCCTGCTGCTCTGAGTTCCTGCACATTGCGATACGACTGCCGATTCTCAGTACGTACTACTTTCGTTGTCGCTTTTCTTTCCTGGAAAAGTAGTGTTGTTCGCAGACGATGAAGAAGATGGGCCGGCTTTTCTGTGCTGCTGGTCATTTTAGGAGCCTTGCAATTTGCATGATTTTCAATGAAACGGTCCATCGAATCCGGCAAAGTCTCTTTCTTCTCGCTCAACTCCATCAAATCCTCGAGGAGTTGATAAGGAAGTTGATTCTCCAACAAGAACAAATCATGTTGCCCAAACAGTACCGCTTGATCGTTCTTAATTTTCATATCTGCGAATTTGTTTTCAACTGCACACTGTATGAATTGTAATACAGCGCACCCGTCCACGAACAGCATCCAGGCGAGGTCCTTGTCGTCATACTTTTTGGTCACCTCCTCCTCGAAGTACTCCCTCAGTTGCTTGATTTTCTTCTTAATTTCGGCGTACAAGCTTTCAGCTGTCTTACCACTTTCCTTGACGAACTTGTTTGCCAATCTAAGCTTGTACTCCTCTGCTTTCTGGTAAATTGACTCTCTTTTGTCATTTTGCGGATTGTGAGCCAATAGGCCAGACTTTGAAGAAGCGGTAAAAGTTGAAAACTTGAGGAATGCCATGGATGAGGAAATCAAAACAATTGAAAAGAACACATGGGAGTTGGCAAATATTCCAAAGGAACAAAAACCCATTGGAGTGAAATGGGTGGTCAAGGTGAAGAAGAATGAAGAAGGAGAAAGAGTGGATCCAACAATCTTCAAGAATTTAGTTGGAAGTTTGAGATACTTGACATGTACATAGGAGTTATATGAGATGTAAATAAATGAAGTTATTGTGAAGAAGTTAAAAGGGTCATTTGTATCCTATAAATACCCATGTAAGTAAGTTATTTTATCAAGTTGAATATTCTTCATCCTATTTTGTGTTTTCTCGTAGTGAGTTTTATTTCCAATTATCAACAAACCCCACCTCAGGGGTAGCCCACAAGCCACCCCAGAGGCGGCTGGGGTGGCCGCGCACCACCCCCATGGGCCGAGGGTGGCGGCAATCCACCCCTAGCCACCTCTAGGGGTGGCTCGTTGGCCACCCCCTCCCCCAATCAGCAGCCACTCTTCAAATTTTTTTAAATTAACTTTTATATTTTATATTTTTAATATATTTATTTATTTTTAATTAAGAATAACATATATCATCATTTTATTTGTGATGACATGACACACTATTGGAATCTGTCAAGTATTTTGACGGAATTTGATTACAGAGACTAAATTGTTATTTTGACATATCCCCGATAATCTTTGAATTATTATTATTATTATTTTATATCACACAGATGGATTTTTAATTTAGGACAACCACATGGACTAATTTTTCATTTATATATATTTTTAATTTAAGTCTTTTTTAACTGTTTTTTTTTTTTTTTTTTATATTCACTTTTTTTTTTTTTTATAAATTAAATTATAAATGTATTTTAATTTTAATATATTTATATTTTTTGAAACTAGTTTATAGTTAATGAGAAAGCAGCAGAAAATTAATCAGCCAAAAACAAAGCTTTCTTGCTTTCCTTCACTTCTTTCAAAAACTACAGCCCATTAGCTAGCATAAAAAACAACCATAGACAAGGGATCGGAACAAGGAGAATGAAGTCATAAAAATTGATAAAATAGATGGGCTACATATTGGATCAAGTAGTCATCGTTAAGTTGATCACAGATACACCATCACTCACCTCGCACATAACCCGACTCATAATTATTTTCATTTCAACCCGCATTACACGAAATTAGCACTTACAATTACCCTGACATTAATTTTTAAACTCACATAAAAACACCAAATCCAAATCAATTAAACAAATAAGTACAAGGATGTGCTCTTGGGATGACCTATGTGAAATAATATGACTATTTAGAGGACTATTGAAGGTTCTTTTATTAGGAAACAACCGTCTTAATTAAGGAATGGTTTAGCTAACTAGGTGGTAGAGGCACTTGGAATGAACAGCAAGCAAATTCTTAGTACCTTTTCTTTCATGTTAAGTTTCATGCTTATTTCTTGCAGAAGTCATCGCAGGGGCCAGGGGGAGGGTGGGCTGCGTACCAAGTCTGCTGGGCTGCGTACCTAGTCTGAATGACACTTAGATATGCTGTCACTAACGTTGAGACCAAGAAAGTAATGATACCCCAGCGGGCGCTGAAATATTGATCTTGAATGTTGAAATATTTGCCTGTGACAGCAGCTATCCAGGTCCTCCACTTCGAGTCGCACATCATCTGAATCTGCCCTTTGACCTCGGAATATGTTTGGGGATTAGGCACCAAGTCAGTGGCTATGTCATTGAAGAGTTTTGCCACTTCTTTGTCGCTACCAAGGAGGTTGTGGAGTATGAACTCTTTCCTCAGCTCCGTCACGTCCTCAGGATGATCAATGAGCGAATCAAGGAAGCATATGTAAGAGGTGACGCCGAAGTCATTCTCGAAATCTGGACACATCTCATAGGCTATCAAGTTCAAGAAATTTGGCCCCGTTGAGTCATCCACTTTTATTAGAGGAAGATATAGGTGTCCAGGGTATCGTTTATCAAAAGATACGTCTGTCAAGGAACTAGTTTTACTAGGCTTCAATTTGATTCCCACTTCTCTAAGTTCCCGCACGTTGCGATAAGAGTACCAACCAGCTGTCTGCCCTTTCTGGCCTCCACTCTCACTTTTGCCACCAAGGAGTTTTGTTCGCAGACGATCGAGAAGATGGGGGGCCGGCTTATCTCCCTTCGTAGCATGCATATCATTTTTTGTATGAAACGTAGCATGCCTTTCAATGAAACGCTCGATCGAATTCTTCAAAATCCCTTTCTTCTCGCTCAACTCCATCAGATCCTCGAGGAGTTGATAAGGAAGTTGATTCTCCAACAAGAACAAATCTTCTTGCCCAAACGCCGCTTGATCGTCTTTAATTTTCACATCTTTGAATTTGTCTTCAACTGCATAGTACATAAATTGTAATACCGCACACCCGTCCACGAACAGCATCCTGGCGAGGTACTCGTCGTCATAGTTCTTCATCACCTCCTCGTCATCATCGAAGTACTCCCTCAGTTTCTTGATTTTCTTCTCAATTTCGGCGTACAAACTTTCAGCTTTCTTATCTGCAAAAATATCAGAGACAAAACGATTTTCTTCTCAAGTTTAGAAATGAATGGAAAATGAAAGTGGAGAGAGAAGAATGAAAGCATATGGAGACATAAATTAATTTTATTCTTGATCATGTACGTTACAAGGAAAAGATAGTATTAGATGAATACAATATTGTAAATAACGTAATCAAATCACAAAATTTTTATTATATGGAAATATATTCTACATTACCCTTGCCACTCTCCTTGACGAACTTGTTTGCCAATACAAGCTTGTACTTCTCTGCTTTCCGGTACTTTGGCTTACCGTGATGGATAGGACCCAGCGACACCACCCTTGGCTCAAAATACTTGGCCGCATCTTTGTGATCTCGAAGCAAGAACGGAACCTTTTGTATCTTTGGTCCAGTTTTTTGATCTGCTGCTTCATCTCCTGCCTTCTCTAATTCATCCAACCACTGCTGCCTGGGACTGTCTTTCTCTATCACTTGAACTTCAATTCTCGACCCGTCATTGCCTGATCTGCTTGTTTGAGCAGCTTCTGTTCTAACAACATTAACCTTCCTCGAAAGCAACTCCTCCACAGATATAACATGCTCTGTTCCGGCCATGGCGAGTGTGCACCACAAACAGGTTTACTAAATTGTTATTAATGATGACATTATTGTTCAAGTACTAGTAAACTTGATTTATATAAGCAGACATGGAAACTGTAGTTCGAGGAATTTAGCATCTTTGAACCATATTCATATTCCATTTCAGGAATCAAATGTGTTACACAGTTTTGCGAAGTATATATCTAACTTGTTTTATGACTCGAGTTTGATGAACTCGTACCACGGATGAGCAGGAGAAACTATTTTTTTACCTTTTTTCTAAAGCAAGCTTCGTTAATATACACATTTGAGAGAAATATTAGAGTATTAACTATTTTATTAACACATGAGCACTAACATGACATGGAGATTCCTAATGAATAAGCTCCACATCATGTTAGTATTTATATGTTAGTAAAAGAGTTAACACTCTTAGCATTTCTCTTTAAAATTTGGTACACTTTTCCAAATAAACTATCGGTAGCCTATGGCAAGTTGGGTATTGCATGGACTACCCGAATCTACTCATAATAGTAAATTAATATTAACTTAAGAGAGAATCTTGATGGAGTTTATTTGTTCAAACAAGTCTTAAAATATTTAAGCATTTGTTTAGGCATATTAACTCCGTCTGTGCCCTATCAATTGCAGCCAATCCCAAGCCGGGTATTGCACATACATACTTTTGTGAATGTTACTTGTGCTATGATTCCAATTTCCAACCTATCAATCATCATCTCTTTCTAAAGAAATTAAGGAGAAAACATGTAACATGATGAATCGTGGTTCAAACAAAAAGTACTATGCATATGCGATACACGTGAAAGAGTATTCCCTAACACAACAAGAACGGTATAAACCTCCTCTTTTTTTTTGGTCCGATAAAATGTTCCTAGTTTATGATTTTATCACTGTGTGAAGCCAAGTATCGAGGATACTTTTGTAAAAGTGCGTGCTGCATGTGGTTAATGGTTCCATCCTAGAAATGCATTGTTCGTTGAGTTCATCTTTTCCTGATGAGGGTAAAAAGATAATTATGCCTTTCGTTCTAATTCAGACAATTGGAGTTAAACGTGATACACGTAAACGAGGGATTATTTGATAAGCATCGAAGCAAAATTTGTTTATTGCACTGCATACACATACTAGTGAAGTATGTAGAACAATGGTTAAAATTAATGTGTCCCATCATGAACGAGTAAGACTTATAGGTCAATGCACCGAACTATTATTAGCTTTTTAAAAACTTTAATATATGGTAGGAGGTAGTGGCCCGTCAAAGGCCAGCCTAAGCGTGTGTGCGAGCCACGTACTTTTAGAGTATGTAGGTATAAAATTACATTTGAGAAATAGAGTTTTTAAGTCAAAAAGAGTGTTTTGGCAAAAGTTTCATTTTTAAACTTTTACCAAAAATGCGTTTTTGTTATTTTTAGGCTTTTTAGACCATTGAAAGTGCTTTTAATTTGTTTACCAAACGAGTTTTTTTTTTTTTATTATTTTTTCAAACAGGATTTTTTAGTGTTAAAAGCAATTTGAGGCTCCTCAAACGCAATTCCAAACAGGCTTTTAGTGATTTAGGAGTTGTTCAGCTACCCTCTCAGATGGTTGAGCCGCCTCATCTTCCAACCTTTTTTTTTTGTTTTTGTACTTTTTATTATGGATGACACGTGTCATAATTATGTGACATTTTATGGTTTATGTAAAAAATTAGACAAAAGTTGACTGCAGGGAACTATTTATAATTTTTGCATGCCACATTGATCAGTTCTCACCACATTCTTATACCATAGAGAGCTTATTGCAATTCCGTGTGACCACACATGGATTGGTTTTGCATTTTCCTAATATTTTATTAGAAATTTGATAATAATTATTAGCATTACCTATTTTTTTAAAAAAATTTATAATAATCATAATAATTACAATATATTATTTGTAATATAAAATATAAATATGTAATAATAATAATAATAATATATGTAAATGTGATTATCATTAAATATTTATTATAATTAATATAAATATGTATCATAATTTATAATTGATAATTGATAATTTATAATAATTATATATTTATTTTATAGTTAATATTCTTATTTTAAATTATTTATGATCATTATACTTATTACATTGTAATCAATATCATTATTAAATATTTATATTAAGGTCCGGATATCTAGGGCCTGCCATAGCCCATATGTCTGGCCAAAGCAAGCCCTACTTGTGAATTATAGGGCTCTCCATAGGCCCGGTACAGGAAGGCCCTACTTTACACGTACAAATAGGTCATTCCATCAGTATTTCACAATTAGATTATTCAAATCAACTTAGGTTAAGAATTAGACAAATTACCATGTAATTTCATTCTCCTATACGCTAACAAGGCCATCATCTAAGATTCTAAATTTGAGGAAAGACAAAATTAACCTTTTAAAAATATGGAAAAAATATAAAACTAACACCCTTTTTACATTTACACCCCCAAGCTACCACTTATGACCCTCATATTACAATTTCGTATCAAAAGAACCTCTCCATAATTAGTTGTTAACCTTAAAATGGACGGAAATGGCGCATGTAACCTATAACATATTTTGGACCTAAAATGTTCAAATTCTCCTAAGTTAATTGAAGCTGTCAGATGGACAAGTAAAAAGTAGACCCCCCCCCCAAAAAAAAAAAAAAAACCATAAAATAAAGAGAGGAGTTGAGGGACGTGGTTGCACCACCCCTCAAGACTAAAAGAAGTGCTTAGCCACCCCTCAAGCACCTAGGTGGTGGCCTTGGCCACCCCAAATCATTTGACGACTGTCTATGATATTTGATCATATATGAAATAAATTCCCGAGGTTTCATAATGATAATTGGTATGCCGTTATATCAAAATGATCTCTCAATACGAATTTTGGCTATAGTCGTTGCAAAATTACAATATTATCTTCAAACAATAAATTTATAAAGAACAATTGCTTGCAATCAAATCTACAATTTTATTTCTTAGAGGTAGCTCAATCGGCTGAGACCATGCCTAATTAAGTAAAGGTCACTAGTTCAAATTCTCCTCCCTTCTCTTGTGCGGACATGTCAACAAATCTACACTTTTATTAAAATTAACGATTTTTTATGTTACATAGGGAGTTTGATGAAGCCAATAGATTCTTTTACCCTTTATTAAAGTAAAGAATTTTATACGTAATACGCAAGCTAGTACCTTTATTGAGATAGCAAGTTTGGTATTAATTAGCTCTTTTGCGATTAAAACTATTTCTTTATAATCGATGAAGCATCAATCCTGCAGGCCACCAAACTAGCAGAGTACGTCAAACAATATTCTGGAGAAAGTTTCCGAGAACAACGTCTTTTATTGTTTTTCCCAAAAGTAGGAATTCGCTGAAACATGCATGGGATTTTCTTTTACTTAATTAATAATGCAAAAGTGGTGCCTTAAAACTAAAGGATAAGATTTGGTATTTCATGCTTTTCCCTTTTTTCTTCATGAAGGTACTTTAGCAAACTTCAAGAAAAGGATAAGATTTTGTTTTTTTTTGTTTTTTTTGTTTTTTTGTTTTTTTTTTTGTGTTTTTAAGAATGTTTTATGTTTTGAATTGTTTTGTTAATGTTTTTATTTCAACAACAGAAAATAAAAACAAAAATATTTTTTTTAATAAACATAGAAAAGAATTACGTACCATTCATGAAACTTCTACATCAATGAAATGTGAATCAAGTGGCTGGAATATGTTCTAGCTCTTTTAGAATTTTTAGTACTATTATTCTTATTCTTTTGGAAAGAAATGGTACGAAAATCTTACAAATCTATCAATGCATGCAAAACAAAAATATTTAAGGAGAAGCTTTTGTTTCTTTTTTGATCAATTTACATATATACCGACAGTACATTATAATAATTACAGATCAAGACACTCTCTCTCTCTCTCTCTCTCTCTCTCTCTCTCTCTCTCACTCTATATATATATATATAATTTCTTAAAATTTAAAAATTATTTTCTAATTAAATGCTTGAGGTTTTGTCATATTAACATTTTCTGAAAATATAATAAATAATGATGTAATAAATGTTGGAGGGATACAAAATGGTAAATTCCAATGAGAAAGAAAATCTCAACAACAATTTTGCAATAAACTCAGGCACAAGATCCGGTCCTAAATTGGAGCAGAACATGAATTCCTAAGCGCACATATTGCTAAACTTTATTACTTTAGCAAACTTCAAGAGATTATTTTAATGGGCTCAAACCAGTTAATTGAATTCAATACAGAAAATGATATCTATTTCGGCCAGTTTGACTGTTTGGAATATTTCATATTTTTTAAATTAGGTTTATTAATATTTTTCTTAATAAATTATTTCCCTTTATGTTAGAATATTTTTATTCTCCGTTATTATATTTCCTTGTAAGGTTTATTCTCTTACTAAATTAGTTTAGGTCTACTTTAGAGATTTTTTTATCACTACTCATTGTCTCTTTATAAATAGAGAGTTATGTAATATTATTTGATATAATGAATATATAAGATGTAGCCCAAACGTCTCTCTCCGCTTCCACTCTTTCTTTTTATTTCTCTTTCATATTTTAGTATTTTATATTTTACATATATTTCAACATTGATGAATTTTATTCAGGTAGGCTGGAGTTGTCGGTCGGCAATGGTTGTCAAAACCAAAAACTTCAAAAAAAGGACAGTGTAATGATGTCCGCCACTTAGACCGGAGGTAGGATGGTAGATGTGGTTATGGTTAACTGTTATTGTTTTTAATCGTAACCGTAATTGCCTTAAGCGGTTATCCTATTTTAATAATTGCAACCACTCTGCTTTAAATGGTAATTGCTTTAAAATAATGGTAATTGTTTTAAAATAACCGCTAGTTATCATTATTTAAAGCTAAAACTGCATTACATAACCGCTTTTTTAATATGGACCTTTTGGGCCTATTTTTGACTTCTTGGACCTATTTTTGGGCTTTTTTTTAGCCTGACTTATTAAACTTTTTTTTAGCCTGACTTATTAAACTTTTTTTTTCATGAATCATAACAATTATTATTATTATTATTATTATTATTATTATTATTATTTTCCGTGGCAATGACAAACTAAGAAAAACATCATATAAAAGAAATTCATAAGTCTTTCTTTTTTTGGGGTATCTTTGGAAATCCTTTTCCTTCCTTTGATTGTAAAACAAATGAGATGAGAAAAGAAAAAAAAAAAGATGAGGCATGTAAACCCTGCCTAAACCCAAAACCCAAAACGTCTTTTTGGTATATATATATATATATATATATATATATATATATATATAAGGGTAGGCAGAGATTTTTAACCGCCTATAACAAAAGCGGTTATAGGCGGTTAGTGATCGGTTATGAGAGGGTTATATGTGGACTTTTTGTTAGCCTTGGAGGAGGATATTGACAATATTTTGATAGTTTGAGGAGACATTGACAAAAAGCCTTGGAGGAGGATATTGACAATATTTTGATAGTTTGAGGAGACATTGACAATATTCTAAATATGAGGAAAGACGAAGGAGATGTAACCTAAATGTGCATATTTTGGACCTGAAAAGTTCAAAGCAGTGATGAGTCCATTTCCCTTGTCAATTGTGTTTATCACATTGCCATTTTATATAATGGAATTCTGCTGTTGAATGCTCTTGATTACAAGTTTTACTGATGGGTACTGAATATTATTGTTAAAATTGCAATCTTGTTTTCAAATCAATGAGAGTTTATATCAGCTGTAGATTAACTCTCCTTTTCTGTTCTCATGTTCATTGCACTGTTTGCACATGACTCTCTTCTCTTTGTAGTTGTACCAAACACCTGTTGTACATTTTGTGTGGTGAGAGATACATTAGCAAACCATTATGCTATATGGTTTCAAAGCCATAATCGACAAGCAATCCACCTTGACCTTTCCCTATCAATGGCGTGGCGTTGTCAGCCTCTTCCACTACCTAACCCACCGCACAAAATTCCTTCCCCTCAGCTATTATACCACTTACAAACCTCACTCACCTTATCACCATCAAACCCAAATCGCGAGAATTATACATCCTCTGGCAGGCGCAATGGGTACATGTCAAGAATTTCAGCTTGCTGGCGATGTGTGTAGCTACAAAAACAACTTGGCGTACCGTTGTGATTACGAAGCATCTTTCTCTGTCACCCATGACGTGCTTATATTCTGCAGTAACTAGTGAGGGCACACCAACTTGGACCTGCCTCTCTTCAAATAATCCAAAGAGAACACAAGTTGTCTCCAAATTGGAATTTGGCTACACCCTCTGATGCCTGTTGAAAACCCATCTCATAAAAAAGGATGATTGCCTGGAATCAGGCCAAAGGAATTGTGAGCTCACCTGTGTTAGGCTTATCTATTTAGGTTGGTGGACTCTACAATTAGGCTCACCAAAATAGCTATTTTGGTAAAAAAAAATTGGTGCTTCAATTTCACTGTCTAATACAAAATTC
>NC_081549.1:3372122-3400225 GCF_901000735.1 Corylus avellana | reverse complement strand
GGTATAAACCTCCTCTTTTTTTTTGGTCCGATAAAATGTTCCTAGTTTATGATTTTATCACTGTGTGAAGCCAAGTATCGAGGATACTTTTGTAAAAGTGCGTGCTGCATGTGGTTAATGGTTCCATCCTAGAAATGCATTGTTCGTTGAGTTCATCTTTTCCTGATGAGGGTAAAAAGATAATTATGCCTTTCGTTCTAATTCAGACAATTGGAGTTAAACGTGATACACGTAAACGAGGGATTATTTGATAAGCATCGAAGCAAAATTTGTTTATTGCACTGCATACACATACTAGTGAAGTATGTAGAACAATGGTTAAAATTAATGTGTCCCATCATGAACGAGTAAGACTTATAGGTCAATGCACCGAACTATTATTAGCTTTTTAAAAACTTTAATATATGGTAGGAGGTAGTGGCCCGTCAAAGGCCAGCCTAAGCGTGTGTGCGAGCCACGTACTTTTAGAGTATGTAGGTATAAAATTACATTTGAGAAATAGAGTTTTTAAGTCAAAAAGAGTGTTTTGGCAAAAGTTTCATTTTTAAACTTTTACCAAAAATGCGTTTTTGTTATTTTTAGGCTTTTTAGACCATTGAAAGTGCTTTTAATTTGTTTACCAAACGAGTTTTTTTTTTTTTATTATTTTTTCAAACAGGATTTTTTAGTGTTAAAAGCAATTTGAGGCTCCTCAAACGCAATTCCAAACAGGCTTTTAGTGATTTAGGAGTTGTTCAGCTACCCTCTCAGATGGTTGAGCCGCCTCATCTTCCAACCTTTTTTTTTTGTTTTTGTACTTTTTATTATGGATGACACGTGTCATAATTATGTGACATTTTATGGTTTATGTAAAAAATTAGACAAAAGTTGACTGCAGGGAACTATTTATAATTTTTGCATGCCACATTGATCAGTTCTCACCACATTCTTATACCATAGAGAGCTTATTGCAATTCCGTGTGACCACACATGGATTGGTTTTGCATTTTCCTAATATTTTATTAGAAATTTGATAATAATTATTAGCATTACCTATTTTTTTAAAAAAATTTATAATAATCATAATAATTACAATATATTATTTGTAATATAAAATATAAATATGTAATAATAATAATAATAATATATGTAAATGTGATTATCATTAAATATTTATTATAATTAATATAAATATGTATCATAATTTATAATTGATAATTGATAATTTATAATAATTATATATTTATTTTATAGTTAATATTCTTATTTTAAATTATTTATGATCATTATACTTATTACATTGTAATCAATATCATTATTAAATATTTATATTAAGGTCCGGATATCTAGGGCCTGCCATAGCCCATATGTCTGGCCAAAGCAAGCCCTACTTGTGAATTATAGGGCTCTCCATAGGCCCGGTACAGGAAGGCCCTACTTTACACGTACAAATAGGTCATTCCATCAGTATTTCACAATTAGATTATTCAAATCAACTTAGGTTAAGAATTAGACAAATTACCATGTAATTTCATTCTCCTATACGCTAACAAGGCCATCATCTAAGATTCTAAATTTGAGGAAAGACAAAATTAACCTTTTAAAAATATGGAAAAAATATAAAACTAACACCCTTTTTACATTTACACCCCCAAGCTACCACTTATGACCCTCATATTACAATTTCGTATCAAAAGAACCTCTCCATAATTAGTTGTTAACCTTAAAATGGACGGAAATGGCGCATGTAACCTATAACATATTTTGGACCTAAAATGTTCAAATTCTCCTAAGTTAATTGAAGCTGTCAGATGGACAAGTAAAAAGTAGACCCCCCCCCCAAAAAAAAAAAAAAAAAAAAACCATAAAATAAAGAGAGGAGTTGAGGGACGTGGTTGCACCACCCCTCAAGACTAAAAGAAGTGCTTAGCCACCCCTCAAGCACCTAGGTGGTGGCCTTGGCCACCCCAAATCATTTGACGACTGTCTATGATATTTGATCATATATGAAATAAATTCCCGAGGTTTCATAATGATAATTGGTATGCCGTTATATCAAAATGATCTCTCAATACGAATTTTGGCTATAGTCGTTGCAAAATTACAATATTATCTTCAAACAATAAATTTATAAAGAACAATTGCTTGCAATCAAATCTACAATTTTATTTCTTAGAGGTAGCTCAATCGGCTGAGACCATGCCTAATTAAGTAAAGGTCACTAGTTCAAATTCTCCTCCCTTCTCTTGTGCGGACATGTCAACAAATCTACACTTTTATTAAAATTAACGATTTTTTATGTTACATAGGGAGTTTGATGAAGCCAATAGATTCTTTTACCCTTTATTAAAGTAAAGAATTTTATACGTAATACGCAAGCTAGTACCTTTATTGAGATAGCAAGTTTGGTATTAATTAGCTCTTTTGCGATTAAAACTATTTCTTTATAATCGATGAAGCATCAATCCTGCAGGCCACCAAACTAGCAGAGTACGTCAAACAATATTCTGGAGAAAGTTTCCGAGAACAACGTCTTTTATTGTTTTTCCCAAAAGTAGGAATTCGCTGAAACATGCATGGGATTTTCTTTTACTTAATTAATAATGCAAAAGTGGTGCCTTAAAACTAAAGGATAAGATTTGGTATTTCATGCTTTTCCCTTTTTTCTTCATGAAGGTACTTTAGCAAACTTCAAGAAAAGGATAAGATTTTGTTTTTTTTTGTTTTTTTTGTTTTTTTGTTTTTTTTTTTGTGTTTTTAAGAATGTTTTATGTTTTGAATTGTTTTGTTAATGTTTTTATTTCAACAACAGAAAATAAAAACAAAAATATTTTTTTTAATAAACATAGAAAAGAATTACGTACCATTCATGAAACTTCTACATCAATGAAATGTGAATCAAGTGGCTGGAATATGTTCTAGCTCTTTTAGAATTTTTAGTACTATTATTCTTATTCTTTTGGAAAGAAATGGTACGAAAATCTTACAAATCTATCAATGCATGCAAAACAAAAATATTTAAGGAGAAGCTTTTGTTTCTTTTTTGATCAATTTACATATATACCGACAGTACATTATAATAATTACAGATCAAGACACTCTCTCTCTCTCTCTCTCTCTCTCTCTCTCTCTCTCTCACTCTATATATATATATATAATTTCTTAAAATTTAAAAATTATTTTCTAATTAAATGCTTGAGGTTTTGTCATACAAAATGGTAAATTCCAATGAGAAAGAAAATCTCAACAACAATTTTGCAATAAACTCAGGCACAAGATCCGGTCCTAAATTGGAGCAGAACATGAATTCCTAAGCGCACATATTGCTAAACTTTATTACTTTAGCAAACTTCAAGAGATTATTTTAATGGGCTCAAACCAGTTAATTGAATTCAATACAGAAAATGATATCTATTTCGGCCAGTTTGACTGTTTGGAATATTTCATATTTTTTAAATTAGGTTTATTAATATTTTTCTTAATAAATTATTTCCCTTTATGTTAGAATATTTTTATTCTCCGTTATTATATTTCCTTGTAAGGTTTATTCTCTTACTAAATTAGTTTAGGTCTACTTTAGAGATTTTTTTATCACTACTCATTGTCTCTTTATAAATAGAGAGTTATGTAATATTATTTGATATAATGAATATATAAGATGTAGCCCAAACGTCTCTCTCCGCTTCCACTCTTTCTTTTTATTTCTCTTTCATATTTTAGTATTTTATATTTTACATATATTTCAACATTGATGAATTTTATTCAGGTAGGCTGGAGTTGTCGGTCGGCAATGGTTGTCAAAACCAAAAACTTCAAAAAAAGGACAGTGTAATGATGTCCGCCACTTAGACCGGAGGTAGGATGGTAGATGTGGTTATGGTTAACTGTTATTGTTTTTAATCGTAACCGTAATTGCCTTAAGCGGTTATCCTATTTTAATAATTGCAACCACTCTGCTTTAAATGGTAATTGCTTTAAAATAATGGTAATTGTTTTAAAATAACCGCTAGTTATCATTATTTAAAGCTAAAACTGCATTACATAACCGCTTTTTTAATATGGACCTTTTGGGCCTATTTTTGACTTCTTGGACCTATTTTTGGGCTTTTTTTTAGCCTGACTTATTAAACTTTTTTTTAGCCTGACTTATTAAACTTTTTTTTTCATGAATCATAACAATTATTATTATTATTATTATTATTATTATTATTATTATTTTCCGTGGCAATGACAAACTAAGAAAAACATCATATAAAAGAAATTCATAAGTCTTTCTTTTTTTGGGGTATCTTTGGAAATCCTTTTCCTTCCTTTGATTGTAAAACAAATGAGATGAGAAAAGAAAAAAAAAAAGATGAGGCATGTAAACCCTGCCTAAACCCAAAACCCAAAACGTCTTTTTGGTATATATATATATATATATATATATATATATATATATATAAGGGTAGGCAGAGATTTTTAACCGCCTATAACAAAAGCGGTTATAGGCGGTTAGTGATCGGTTATGAGAGGGTTATATGTGGACTTTTTGTTAGCCTTGGAGGAGGATATTGACAATATTTTGATAGTTTGAGGAG
Organism: Corylus avellana; assembly: GCF_901000735.1. Lineage (NCBI taxonomy): Eukaryota > Viridiplantae > Streptophyta > Magnoliopsida > Fagales > Betulaceae > Corylus > Corylus avellana. The sequence continues at coordinate 3,395,666 of NC_081549.1, read as the reverse complement.
ACATTGACAAAAAGCCTTGGAGGAGGATATTGACAATATTTTGATAGTTTGAGGAGACATTGACAATATTCTAAATATGAGGAAAGACGAAGGAGATGTAACCTAAATGTGCATATTTTGGACCTGAAAAGTTCAAAGCAGTGATGAGTCCATTTCCCTTGTCAATTGTGTTTATCACATTGCCATTTTATATAATGGAATTCTGCTGTTGAATGCTCTTGATTACAAGTTTTACTGATGGGTACTGAATATTATTGTTAAAATTGCAATCTTGTTTTCAAATCAATGAGAGTTTATATCAGCTGTAGATTAACTCTCCTTTTCTGTTCTCATGTTCATTGCACTGTTTGCACATGACTCTCTTCTCTTTGTAGTTGTACCAAACACCTGTTGTACATTTTGTGTGGTGAGAGATACATTAGCAAACCATTATGCTATATGGTTTCAAAGCCATAATCGACAAGCAATCCACCTTGACCTTTCCCTATCAATGGCGTGGCGTTGTCAGCCTCTTCCACTACCTAACCCACCGCACAAAATTCCTTCCCCTCAGCTATTATACCACTTACAAACCTCACTCACCTTATCACCATCAAACCCAAATCGCGAGAATTATACATCCTCTGGCAGGCGCAATGGGTACATGTCAAGAATTTCAGCTTGCTGGCGATGTGTGTAGCTACAAAAACAACTTGGCGTACCGTTGTGATTACGAAGCATCTTTCTCTGTCACCCATGACGTGCTTATATTCTGCAGTAACTAGTGAGGGCACACCAACTTGGACCTGCCTCTCTTCAAATAATCCAAAGAGAACACAAGTTGTCTCCAAATTGGAATTTGGCTACACCCTCTGATGCCTGTTGAAAACCCATCTCATAAAAAAGGATGATTGCCTGGAATCAGGCCAAAGGAATTGTGAGCTCACCTGTGTTAGGCTTATCTATTTAGGTTGGTGGACTCTACAATTAGGCTCACCAAAATAGCTATTTTGGTAAAAAAAAATTGGTGCTTCAATTTCACTGTCTAATACAAAATTCGTATACGTGATCCTTCCCCAGTTAGACCTGCCGGTGAGGTGGGTCTATTAAATCACATGGCCTATTATCTTCAACCTTTTTCTCTCTATAAATGGTAGCCAAAGTTTAATAGATCAAAACTGAAAACTTGCGAGAAAGACAGAGAGAGGGAGAGGGAAGAGATGGCAGAATTGTTCATTAAGCAGGCGGAGAATTACGCGGAGGGCCGGCCATGTTACCCTCCAGAATTGTTTGAGTTCATTGCTTCCAAGACACCCTCTCAAGACCTTGCGTGGGACGTCGGCACCGGAAATGGTCAGGCTGCTCGATCTGTGAGTTTTCCTTTCCTCTTAGAAATTGCAACTTCTTGTTGTATATGGGAAATGGGATATTCAATTCAGGCCAAATTCACTTTAGCCGCCAATGCATTTACTAATACAACATCGTAGTTATGGAATTTGGGGTCCTATTGGGATTAGGCAACATGAATGTATATGGAGTTTAAGAGTCTCAAATCATGCCCCAAAATATAAAACTATATTGGGAGAGTAAAACTAACTTAATAGAAAAAATATATTGCAGCATTACTGGTTTAATTGTGTAATTATATTGTAAGGAATATGGATGCCCTACAATTTGCGGTTTGAATTATATGCAATTTAGGTAATCTCATGTAACGACTCAAAGATTGTGGAAAGATAAATAAGATCAACACATAACAAAGAAAACAAGAGAAATGTTTATTTCTTGAATATGTCTTTTGATATTTCTCAATAATATAGACATATGAGGAAGACACATCCCTTGAATCATGTGTAGATAGGATTGACTTCATAGTAAGATCAACATTTTGTGGATCGTGTCTTTTCTTAACACCCTGTTGATCCTCTCTATAGAGAGGGGGTTGCAATGCCCACTTATCCAAACAGCCTAGAGTGTGGAACCTAGGTACATAACTAAAATTTTAGGTGGGAGAGAATTTGTATAGGGTTTGGACTACCCCCAAGTTCCAGCATGGTTTCACCCGTGGCGGACTTACTTGCCCGAGCAGTGTAGGGTGTAGGGGATCACCTACTTGGGGCAGGTGGGTTCCGCATCTCCTCTTACGAGGTTGTCCAAACTAAATGCAATTTGAACAACTAATTGCAAGCATTAGGATTCGTGAAGTAAATGCCTCCATCTATACCTTCGTATAATTAAAGTGTTGTCATTGCTCATTGATTTCGACTGGAGACAACTAATTCCATTTTAACCATATTTGCAGCTAGCTGGGATGTACAAGAATGTGATAGCCACAGATACAAGCCCAAAACAACTCTCATTGGCGCCAAGGCTACCCAATATAACATACAAACACACCCCTCCCACCATGTCTATAGCCGAGCTGGAACACAATGTTGCAGCTGAATCAAGCATTGATGTTGTGACTATTGCTGCGGCCCTCCACTGGTTCGACCTCCCTAATTTCTACCAACAAGTGAAATGGGTACTCAAAAAACCCCATGGTGTCATAGCTGCATGGTGCTACACCGTGCCAAAAGTTAATGACTCGGTCGAGTCAGTCTTTCAACCCTTTTATAAAGCTGCAGTAGAACCCTATTGGGAGCCGACACGTAAATTAGCGGTGGACAAGTATAGTAGCATCCATTTCCCATTTGAGCCCGTGGATGGAGTTGATCACACCGGGCCATTTCAGTTTATAGCCAAAAAATTGATGGATTTAGATCAGTATTTTACTTACATAAGATCGTGGTCAGCGTATCAAACGGCTAGGGAGAAGGGTGTTGAGCTTTTGAGCGATGATTTGATTGAGGATTTTAAGCGGGCTTGGATTGAAGATGGACAAGACCAGAAGGTTGTGAAGTTTCCAGTTTATTTGAGGATTGGAAGAGTGGGGAATATCTAAAATCAAAAGACTAGCTTAGAGCAACTGTGGATCGTTTCATAGGGAACTGAACTAAACCATTTTGTTCCAAAGGAGTATTGAGTCCATTTCCCCTGTCAATTATTTTGATCACATTGCCATTTTATATAATGGAATTCTGCTGTTGAATCCTATTGATTAGAAGTTTAACTGATGGATATTGAATATCATTGTTAAAATTGCTATTTTGTTTACAGAGCAATGAGAGGTTGCGCTTGATGTTTGTATCAGCAGTAAATTAACTCTCCCTTTTCTGCTTTCATATTCATTGCAGCACATCACTTTCCTCTCTATGTATTTATATCAAACACCTGTTGTACATTCTGTGTGGCGAGAAATAGAATAGCATACCACCTTCCCTTATCAACGGCGTCATCAACCTCTTCCGCCACCCAACCCACTACACATACTGACATACTTCCTCCCCCTCACCTACTATATCACTTACAAATATCACTCACCTTATCACCATCAAACTCTAACGCGTGAATTACATCCTCTTGAGCTTGCCGTTTGGATAAGAAGAATTTTTAGATGATCGGTGGATGTGTAGCTACAAAACAACTTGGCGTGCCGTTGTGATTACGAAGCCTCTTTCTCTGTCACCCATGACGTGCTTATGTTCTGCAATAACTAGTGAGGCAGACCAAGTTGGACCTGCCTCTCTTCAAATAATCCAAAGAGACCATAAGTAGTCACTAAATTTGATTTTGGCTACTACCTCTAATGCGTGCTGAAAAACCCATCTCATAAAAAAGTACGATTGAATCAGGCCGAGGAAATGGTGGGTTCACTGGTGTAGATCAATGTAGAGTTTTTGGCTAACCTATTAAGATGCCTAAAAATACTAGCTAGTGAAGCATTGTGATTAGAACATAATAATTTGAAATCATATGATTCGGAATTTATTTTCTCGAACTTTCCGCCAAACTACATATTTTGGTGCTCTGGATTAAAATATGAGAATTACACCCATGAACCTTCCTCGGTTGAACCTTCCCGTAAAGTTGAGAGATTTGGCAACGTGGGTCTCATTCACATCACGTGGGCTGTTATCTTCAAATTTTTTTCTAGCCAAAGTTGAATAGATCCAACCTGAAAACAAGAGACAGAGAGGAGAGAGGGAGAGATGGCAGAATTGTTCATTAAACAGGCGGAGAATTACGCGGAGGGTCAGCCTAGTTACCCTCCAGAATTGTTTGAATTCATTGCTTCCAAGACATCCGGTCAAGACCTTGCGTGGGACGTCGGCACTGGAAGCGGTCAGGCTGCTCAATCTGTGAGTTTTCTTTTTCCCTTTCCTCTTCTTAAAAGTTGCAGCCTTTTTCTGAATATGGGATATTAGGCAAAGGCACTTCTATCATCACTGAAACATCAGGTCTTTGGTATATGATATATCATGCCTATAATTTTGGGAGCAGATGCAACCAGCCCAAATTACCCTGAGAAATTATTGATCAGCATTTGTCAACTTGATTTGCAGCTAGCTGGGATCTACAAGAATGTGATAGCCACAGATACAAGCCCAAAGCAGCTGTCTTTTGCTCCAGAGCTACCCAATATAACATACCAGCAAATCCCTCCCACCATGTCTATAGCCGAGCTTGGAAGCAAAGTTGATTCTCAATCAAGTGTGGATGTTGTGACGATTGCTCAGGCCTTCCACTGGTTCGATCTCCCTAATTTCTACCAACAAGTGAAATGGGTACTCAAAAAACCTCATGGTGTCATAGCTGCATGGTGCTACACCGTGCCAGAAGTCAATGACTCGGTCGACTCAGTCTTCAAACCCTTTTATGGTATTACTGTAGAACCCTATTGGTAGCCGGCGCGTAAATTAGTGGACGACAAGTATAGGAGCATCCATTTTCCGTTTGAGCCGGTGGATGGAGTTGATCACACTGGGCCATGTCAGTTTGTAGCTGAAAAATTGATGGATTTAGATCAGTATTTTATTTACTTAAGATCGTGGTCAGCATATCAAACAGCGAAGGAGAAGGGTGTGGAGCTTTTGAGCGATGATGTGGTTGAGGATTTTAAGCGTGCTTGGAATGAAGATGGAAAAGAGCAGAAGGTTGTGAAGTTTCCTATTTATCTGAGGATTGGAAGAGTGGGGAATATGTAAAATTAAAAGCCTAGCTTGATCGATCATCCGTGGCTTGGCTTATTTTATAGGAATTTCAATAAAACCATTTTTGTTCCAATGGATTGATGAATCCATCTCCTTTGTCAATAATTTTGGAACCAATAATATCAGTTGTTCCTACCACATCGCCATTTTACGCCAATCATTTCTCATTTGCAATGTCTAAACTTAGAGCATATGGACGACACAGTTAACAATATTCATGTTTATCTCATAAACATTACATAAATAAAGGTATTAAGATACATTCACTCCGACTTATTTTAGATGCATACAGTAAAGCAAAAGGAAATAAATGGAACCCCATGGACCTGGATGGTCCAGGATGGACATGCAGATCTACGGGGGGGTACTTTTATTTGGGGACAACAAACTGAGATGCATAGAATATGGGCATATATATAGGCTTACAATACGGTGGATGCATGCACTTGGAAAGATAAACGCGAACAGGTTTTCAGTAGCTTCCGGGAAATCTGGGGGGAGGGGGAGAGTGATCTCCGGAGTCAGAGCGAGAGCCGCGGACCGTGTACACAGTCTGAAAGGGCAGTTAGAACAAGTGCTACAAATTCGGCGAGGAAACCCACGATTGCCCAGGGGCTACTGAAATGGTTGTGAATGACCTCAGCTATCTAGGTCTTCACCTTGTTCTTGTAGCACTTCTGAATCTGCTCTTTGACATGGGCATATGTTTTGGGATTAGGCACCAAGTCAGTGGCTATTTTATTGAAGAGTTTTGCCACTTCTTTGTCGCTACCAAGGAGGTTGTGGAGTACTTGCGCTTTCCTCAACTCCTTCACGTCGTCGGAATGATCAATGAGTGAATCAAGGAAGGATATGTAAGAGGTGACGCCGAAGACATTCCCGAAATCTGGACACATCTCATAGGCTATCAAGTTCAAGAACATGGGCCCCGTTGAGTCATCCACTGTTATTGGAGGAAGAGAAAGGTATCCAGGGTAGACAATGGATTTGTCGGAAAAAGATACGTCTGTCAAGCAATTAGTTTTACTAGGCTTCAATTGGATTCCTGCTGCTCTGAGTTCCTGCACATTGCGATACGACTGCCAATTAATCTCCTTCAGTATTCTCAGTACTGCTTTTGTTGTCTCTTTTCTTTTCCTCAGTACTACTTTCGTTGTCGCTTTTCTTTTCCTCAGTTCTACTTTTGTTGTCGCTTTTCTTTTCCTGGAAAAGGAGTATTGTTCGCAGACGATGAAGAAGATGGGCCGGCTTTTCTGTGCTGCTGGTCATTTTAGGAGCCTTGCAATTTGCACGATTTTCAATGAAACGGTCGATCGACTTGTGCAAAATATCTTTCTTGTCGCTCAACTCCATCAAATCCTCGAGGAGTTGATAAGGAAGTTGATTCTCCAACAAGAACAAATCCTGTTGCCCAAACACAGGTTGATCGTTTTTAATTTTCACTTCTTTGAATTTCTCTTCAACTGCAGAGTGCATGAATTGTAATACAGCACACCCGTCCACGAACAGCATCCAGGCGAGGTCCTTGTCGTCATACTTTTTGGTCACCTCCTCCTCGAAGTACTCCCTCAGTTGCTTGATTTTCTTCTTAATTTCGGCGTACAAGCTTTCAGCTGTCTTACCACTTTCCTTGACGAACTTGTTTGCCAATCTAAGCTTGTACTCCTCTGCTTTCTGGTAATTTGACTCACCGTGATGGATAGGACCGAGCGACACCGCCCTTGGCTCAAAATACTTGGCCACATTTTCGCGTTCTCGCAGCAAAAACGTGGCCTTTTGTATCTTTGGTCCAGTTTTTTCAGCTTCATTTGGAACGACATTGTCTAATTGCTCCAACCTCTGCTTCGTGGTACTGTCATTCTCTGTCACTTGGGCAGCGTCATTGCCTCTGCTATTTATTTCACCAGCTTCTGCTCTAACGACATTAGCCTTCCTCGAAAGCAACTCCTCCACAGATATAACATGCTGATCTCTTCCGGAGATGGCGAGTACGCACCACAAAGGGGTTTACTATATATATATGGTTATGAAAACATTATTGTTCAAGTAGTAAACTTTATATATGCAGAGACATGCATGGAAACTGTCGCTCTGAGGAATTTAGGATCTTCGAATTAACTACATTCATATACCAAGTCAGGAATCAAACAAAAAGAACTATAAATGTGATACACATGAAGGCTATTCCCTAACAGAACAAGTCTGGTATGAACTTTTTATTCCTCGATAAAACTAACTTTGCTTCGTTTATTATTTTATCATCGTGGGAAGCCAAGTATAAAGCATATTTTTGTAAAAATGCGTGCTTTTCCAGCCTAGAAATACACTTTGTACGTTGAGGTGCTTTTCTTTTCCTGAAAAAGCCAAAATGATAATTATGCCTTTCGTTCTTCACACAATTGGATTTAAACGTGATACACCTACAAGAGATTAATCGATACGCATCGGCATTGATGTAAAATTTGTTGGATCCACCGCCTATTTGGAATTACATTGGAAAATAGAGTTTTTGCTTATAAAAAACTTAAAGCAAAAAAGAATGAGCTTCTGAAAATAATAATAATAATAATAATCATTTTCAAGCTTTTCCCAAAATATAGTTTTGAACTTTTTAAGAGTAAAAAGTCCAAAAAAAAAAAAAAAAAAAAAAACATTTACCAAATAGACTCATTTTTGCTTGGCATAAATTTTATATATTAAAAGTACTTTTTAGGGTATGTTTGGGTTTGTGTCAAGAAATAGAAGCTTTCATATTAGAAAATAGTGTTTTAGAAAAAGCTTCGTGTGTGTGTATATATATATATATATTTCTCAAAAGTGAGTTTTAGCCTTTTTAGAGGAAAAAAAATTAAAAAATATTTTTTGTTTATTTGTTAGTTTTTTTTTTTTACCAAAATGTCTTATTTTTTATTTGCCTTGTTTTTTATATATTAAAAATACTTTTAGAGCTCCTTAATGCAATCTTAAACAAGTGATTGGCTGAAACATGGTGGAGCGTCGGAGGTTAGGCTGAAGTTGTGATTTTCGGATGAGATTGGATAAATCGCACAAGGCGATGGATAAGACCTCAAAAGAGGTGGAAATAACCGGAGAAAAGAGGGGAAGCAGCATGGTGAGAGAGGAAATAGGGATAGAAGAGGGGAGGAGAGGAGGGAAGAACTTGTTCTTCCCTCCTCCTCAGGCTTTTTCCTTTCTTGCTCTCTGACGGCGCTAGAGAGAAAAGAAAGAAAACCTAGAGAAAAGGGGCCAGCTTTTAGGGCTCAAGCCTTGAAACCATGAGAATATGGTTTACCGTTTGTTGCAATTTTTTCGTTCATTTGAAGATGGATATTTTATGGAGAGGCTAATTGGTAGTTTGAAATTAAGAATGAAATGTCACAAAAAAGGAGTATCAATTTGAGGCTTGAGCCGGTAATTAGTATATATTCCCTTCAAAACATTACCTCATGTTATCATTCATTATACGATGAGATTGACCATTACACACTACAAACCATTGCACACTGTCCCATGATATGATTATCGACTGATAGTCAATTAAGCACCTTGTCATCACCTTAATATTTTTGCAGCTATGAGGGTTGCTCAATTATATGTGTGATTTGCAATGGCAAGGAACTTAATTTCTTAGTGGATTGTTCAAATCCAAGAGACCCTCTCTTTTGACTCAATTTGGTGATAGAGTTGGATTGTGAGAAGTTCCAGATGAAGATGAAGGTCACATGTCTAACTAGGAGGCCTCTCACAATTAAAAGAGATTCCTTACCATTTGAGCACTTATTTGAATAAGTAGATCCCATTAAAATTGTCACGTAATTACATAAATGTTTTACAAATGGACACCCAATTGTAGATGATCGTGATCGATAGAATGCCGGTGTGCGCTAGTTTACTAATAAATCGTATGTTGCGAGTGCATGTGGTCTTCAAGACGTAACCTATATATGCGATGCAGGGGCACCAAGGTGTTGGGACGTTAGTGCATGCAACCCAATTGGTTGGGGTACATTGTGGCAATTCTTTAGTGAAATGCCTTCCAAGTGACAGTAATTTGTAGAAGACAATTTTTATGATGGTGTATTTCCATGCATTCTGAATGCAAAAATATTAACCAGAAGTTTTTACTTTAATGATCACCAAGAGTACTAGTTATTCAATCATATATATAGTAGTTAATATGTTATAGTCTTGTTGTTTGCTTACAAGTGATGTATATATTGAATCATAGACTTCATCACATGCAATTAAAATCATAAGTATATATATCAAATATTCATATTTAAACTACACATTACATCAATAAAGGTATAAGATGCATTCACACCGACTTATTTTACACGCAAACACAAAAGCAAAAGGAAATAAATGGAATCCCATGGACCTGGATGTACATGCAGATCTACTGGGGTTACTTTTATTTGGGGACAACAAACTGAGATGCAAAGAATCTGGATATATATATAGGTGGATGCATGTACTTGGAAAGATAAAAGCAAAAATGTTTTCAGTACCTTTTGGGAATTGTGGGGGCAGAGGAAGAGCGATCTTTGGAGTCAGAGGGAGAGCCACGGACAGAGTACCAAGTCTGGAGGACAGTTAGAGCAAGTGCTAAGAATGCGGCGAGGAAACCCACAATTGTCCAGGGACTGCTGAAATGGTCGTTGTAGCACTGAGCTATCCAGGTCTTCCACTTGCTGTCGTAGCACTTTTGAATCTGCTTTTTGACGAAGGAATATATTTCGGGATTAGGAACCAAGTCAGTGGCTATTTCATTGAAGAGTTGAGACACTTCTTTGTCGCTGCCAAGGAGGTTGTGGAGTATGTGCGCTTTCCTCAGCTCCTTCACGTCCTCGGGATGATCAATGAGTGAATCGAGGAAGCATATGTACGAGGTGATGCCGAAGTCATTGTCGAAATTTGGACACATCTCATAGGCTACCAAGTTCAACAACTTTGGCCCCATTGAGTCATCCACTATTATTGGAGGAAGAGAAAGGTATCCAGGGTAGACATTAATGGATTTGTCGGAAAAAGATATGTCTGCCAAGGAGTTAGTTGTACAGGAGTCTTGTTCGCAAGCGATGGAGAAGATGGGCCAATCCTTCAGTATTCTCAGTACTGCTTTTGTTGTTTCTTTTCTTTTCCTCATCACCAAGGAAAAGGAGTCTTGTTCGCAGACGATCGAGAAGATGGGCAGGCTTTTCTGTGCTGCAGATCTTTTTACGATCCTCGCAATTTGCATGATTTTCAATGAAATTGTCGATCGACTTCTTCAAGGTCTCTTCCTTCTCGCTCAACTCCATCAAACCCAACTCCATCAAATCCTCGAGGAATTGATAAGGAAGTTGATTCTCCAACAAGAACAAATCGTGTTTCCAAAAGGCCACTTGATCGTTTTTAATTTTCTCATCTTTGAATTTCTTTTCAGCTTCATGGTAGTAAATGAATTGTAATACTGCACACCCGTCCACGAACAGCATCCTGGCGAGTTTCTCGTCGTCATACTTGTTGGCGGTCACCTCCTCATTGAAGTACTCCTTCAGTTTGCTGATTTTCTTCTCAATTTGGGCGTACAAACTTTCAGCTGTCTTATCTGCAAAAAATCAGAGACAAAACGATGAGACGAGAACAGGAAGAAAATAAAAAATTGAAATCCATAAGACAATTAATTGGGAATTAAACACTTGCGTCGGTCAATGGCTCTCATGCAGTCATGCATACTATGAACAAGTTTAGAAATAAATGGAAAATGAAAGTGGAGAGAGAAGAATGAAAGAATATGGAGACATAAATTAATTTTATTCTTGATGACGTTTACAAGGAAAAGATAGTAGATGAATACAATATTGTAAATAACGTAATCAAATCACAAAAATTATATGGAAATATATTCTACATTACCCTTGCCACTCTCCTTCACGAACTTGTTTGCCAATACAAGCTTGTACTTCTCTGCTTTCCGGTACTTTGGCTTACCGTGATGGATAGGACCGAGCGACACCACCCTTGGCTCAAAATACTTGGCCGCATCTTTGTGATCTCGCAGCAAGAACGGAACCTTTTGTATCTTTGGTCCAGTTTTTTGATCAGCAGCTTCATCTCCTGCCTTCTCTAATTCAGCCAGCCACTGCTGCCTGCTGGGACTGTCTTTCTCTATCACTTGGACTTCAATTCTCGACCTTTGTGTCTCCTCATCAGTGTCATTGCCTCTGCTTCTTTCACCAACATTAGCCTTCCTCGAAGGCAACTCGTCCACAGATATAACATGCTTCATTAATCCAGCCATGGCGAGTATGCATCACAAACAGGTTTACTATATTGTTATTAATGATGACATTATTGTTCAAGTAGTAAACTTGATTCATATAAGCAGACATGGAAACTGTACCTTGAGGAATATTTTAGGATCTTTGAACTATATTCATACTCCATTTCAGGAATCAAATGCGTTACACAGTTTTGCTAAGTATCTAACTTGTTTTTTGACTCGAGTTTGATGAAGTCGTACCATGGATGAGCAGGAGAAACTATTTTTTCACCTTTTTTCTAAAGCACGCTTCGGCATTAATGTATACATTTTAGAGAAATGCTAGGAGTATTAACTTTTTAGAGAAACTTCAGTTTGTCTCTTTGAACTTCCTATTAATTTGACAAAGGACCTCTGAATTTTCAAATCTTTCACTTTGGACCCTTAAACTTTGATTTGCTCTCACTTTAGACCCTTCGGTTAGTTTTCAACGTTAAACTCAAACCGTTTGACTTTTTACGCCCATTATACCTTCAATCAACCAGTTGAAATTTCGAAATTGTCCACAACTACAACACCCACCTCTAGCCCAAAAAGACGCCGTTTTGGGCTAGACAAAATTATATATATATTAAAAAAAATAAATAAATAGAGGGGGTGGCTGGACATGGCTGGTATGGGGGTGGAGGAACCACCCCCATGGCCAAGGGGGTGGTTCGGCCACCCCCAAAAAAAGAAAAAGAAAAAGAAAAAGAAAAAAAGGGATCGGGCGTTTTGGGGGTGGCCGGAAAGTGGTTTCGGCCACCCCATACGACCGATATAGAGGTGGCCGAACCACCCCCAGGCCCTTCAGGGTGGTCCGACTATCCCTAAAACACCCGATCCCTTTATTTATTTATTTATTTTTGCCTTTTGGGGGTGGCCGGACCACCACCAAGGGCTAGGAGGTGGTTTACAATCATACCAAACAGTAGGTAATGAACCACCCCAGTCTTGGCTCCACCCCCCAAAACACCGATCTCCTTTTATTTTATTTTTGGCTTTAGGTGGTGACCACTTAAGGGCCTGGGGGTGGTTTGACCACCCCCAGACCGACCATGGGGGTGGCTCCAGCCACCCCCTTGGCCGAAAATGAGGTGGTCTGGCCACCCCATTTTGGCCAGGGGGGTGGCTAGAGCTACCCCGATTTTTTCTTTAAAATAATTTTAATGCCTAAAACAATGTCGTTTTGGGTTGGGTGGGTGTTGTAGTTTTGGAGCCTAAAACGGTGTAGTTTTGGGGTAAATGTATAATAGGCATAAAAAGTCAAACTGTTTGACTTTAACGTTGAAAACTAATAGAGGGATCCAAAGTGAGAGCAAATCAAAGTTCAGGGGTGCAAAGTAAGAGATTTGAAAGTTGAGGGGGATTTTGTCAAATCGGCTGAAAGTTCAGAGGGGGCAAACTAAAGTTTCCCCTAACTTTTTTATTAACATATAAGCACTAATATGATGTGAAACTTATTTATGGATATAGGTAGCATTTTTCTTTATTAATTGTTTTAATTATCTCCAATGAATAAGCGATCCACATCATGTTAGTACCTATATGTTAGTAAAAGAATTAGTACTCCTAGCATTTATCTTTGAAATTTGGTACACTTTTCCCAATAAACTATCGGTTGCCCATGGCAAGTTGGGTATTGCATAGACTACCCGAATCTACTCCTAATAGTAAATTAAGAGAGAATCTTGATGGAGTCTATTTGTTTAAACAAGTCTTAAAATATTTAAACATTTATTCAGACAAATTAACTCGGTTTGTGCCCTGTCAATTGCAGCCGATCCCAAGCCGGGTATTGCCATACATACTTTTGTGAATGTTACTTATGCTATGATTCCAATTTCCAACCTATCAATCATCATCTTTTTCTAAAGAAATTAAGGAGAAAACATGTAACATGATGAATCGTGGTTCAAACAAAAAGAAGTACTATATATATGCGACACACGTGAAAGAGTATATATTCCCTAACACAGCAAGAATGGTATAAATTAACCTCCTTTTTTTTTTTTTTTGGTCTGATAAAATGTTCCTAGTTTATGATTTTATCACTGTGTGAAGCCAAGTATCGAGGATACTTCTGTAAAAATGCGTGCTGCATGTGGTTAATGGTTCCATCCAAGGAATGCATTTTTTGTTGAGGTCATCTTTTCCTGAAAAGGGTAAAAAGATAATTATGCCTTTCGTTCTAGTTCAGACAATTGGAATTAAACGTGATACACGTACGAGGGATTATTTGATACGCATCGAAGTAAAATTTGTTTATTGCACTGCTTACACATACTAGTGAAGCATGTAGAACAATGGTTAAAATGTGTCCCATCACGAACGAGTAAGCGGGTGTCCGAACCACTCTTAGTCATTTGGGAGTTGTTCAGCCGCTCTCTCAATTGTCCATATTTACAAAATAAAACAATAACAAAATAAATGTATAATTTTTAGCATTTTCTTTTACAAAATTTTCATATTTAAACGTGCATAAAAATCTTGTACATACGTTTGAATAAATAAATCCCGTTAAAACACTTTCCTAGTTACAGAAATTTTTTACGACCGGACAGCTAATTGCAGGAGATTCCTATCGATAAAATGCCGGTGTGCGCTCGTTTACCAATAAATCGTATGTTGCAAGTGTGGTCTTCAAGAAGTAACCTATGGATGTACGTTGGTCCAACCCAATTAAATAAAACATGACTAAAAACCTCTTATAAACTCCCGTTAGCTGTCACCGGCGGCCAGAGTATCCGTGGAAGCCGAGTGGAATTCCCACTGCCTGATGACTCGAACCAGCTGTTAAAATACATCAGGAAGCTAGGGATCCACGATGAATATAAGGAGGAAATCATCATTGCAGGAATGAGCCAATCTTGCCATTATCGCACACTCTTAATTCTGTTTTTCTTCCGTGAGAGTCTTTACAAATTAGTGAAATGCCTTCAAGTGACAATAATTTGTAGAAGACAATTTTTATGATAGTGAATTTCAAAGCATATTCTGAATGCAAAATTATTAACCACAAGTTTTTACTTTAATGATCACCAAGACAAGTCATTAATCGATCATACAATAGTTAATCTGTTATAATCTTGTTGTTTTGCTAGTTACTTACACGTGATGTATCCAATTATAGACTTCATCACATACAATTAAAATCAATACACCACACTTAGGGATTTTGACTCAACATTCTTAAGGTCTTCATAAGTAAAACTGGGTAATTTTAGAGAACTTTCATTATAACTTCGATTAATCAATTTAAGGTAATACAGATATGGGTTAACACTTTTCATGTGTCATGATAACTCAAGAAAAAAAAATTCAACCATTTGCAAATGTCTATCGTGATTTGTTTAAATTGCAAAACATAGGCTCCATTTGTTTCGGCGTAATGATTAATTTCTAGAAAATATTTTCTGTATTTTTGAGTATTGGTGTGACGGAAAATATTTCCGTTTGACCCAAAAAACCTCTTTAATTTCTAGAAAATGGTTTCCATTTTTTTAAAACTATAAATCATTTTCTTAATTTGAACATCTCATTCTCAAAGCAACATACCAACTGAGACATTATCGGGACCCTGCCACGACTTCACCGGGACCCCGCAGAGTTATTGCCCGGACTTCGTAGGGACTCGACCGGTACTTGGTGGGGCCATTGTTGGGACACGACTAGGACCCGGTCGAGACCTAATTGGTACGTACTCGTCGGATCATTGCTCAGACTTCACCGAGACCTGGTCAGGACGTACACCACCGAGACTTGGTTGGGACACCGAGCCACTATCGGAACCTAGTCGGGACTCAACAGAACGCAACCGGACCACCACTGGGAATTCGTTGGGACCAGGTCGGAACATTATCGTAATTTAAAGTTTAATATGATTGAATGTGTGTGTGTGTGTGTGTGTTTATATATATATATATAATTGTGATTTTTGTACTCGCCAAACACCAAAAAATATTTTTAAGGAAATCATTTTTCAAGAAAATGTTTTCCCTCAAAACATTTTTCAACCAAAAATATTTTATGGAGCATTAATTATAAATATACATTGTGTTTAGGAGAAAATATGCCCACCTATTTATATTATTTACCATTTTGCTATTGCACATTCATATGCTGACACGTGTTAATTAAATTGGCTTATAAAATGAGAAAGGTATCCCTTTCTCCAGGCCTCTCTTCTCTCTCCCACGTCTCCTTTTCTCTAAGAGACTCTTCTTTCTCCCTCGCTCTTCTCTCTTTCACATACCTCATTTTGCACACACTAATTACTGGGAGTTAGAGGCATATTTCCATTATATATTTTTACCCATATACGAGACATTAACTTAGGCATCGAAGAGTCTTCAGCTCCAACTGAAAACCTTCTAACCATATTCTTATTTTGCAAGAATTCTATCTACGTGTAGGAATTCAACTCAGAGCTCAACCATGAAGAAGAATCGCCGACTAGCAACACTTCGGACCAAAAATTGCATCAACACATTGCATGAAATATTCATATTTAAACTTAACTACGGACGACACAGTTAACAATGTTGATCATGTTTATCCCATAAACATTACATCAATAGTATTAAGATACATTCACTCCGACTTATTTTACATACAAACAGTAAAGCAAAAGGAAATAAATGGAACCCCATGGACCTGGATGTACATGCAGACCTACTGGGGTGTACTTTTATTTGGGGACAACAAACTGAGATGCATAGAATATATATGGGCATATATATAGGCTTACAATACGGTGGATGCATGCACTTGGAAAGATAAACGCAAACAGGTTTTCAGTAGTACCTTTTGGGAATTCTGGGTGCAGGGGGAGAGTGATCTCTGGAGTCAGAGGGAGAGCCCCGGACCGTGTACACAGTCTGGATGGCTGTTAGACCAAGTGCTACTAATGCAGCAAGGAAACCCACGAATGTCCAGGGGCTGCTGAAATGGTCGTGAATGGCCTGAGCTATCCAGGTCTTCCACTTGTTGTCGTAGCACTTCTGAATCTGCTGTTTGACCTTGGAATATGTTTCGGGATTAGGCACCAAGTCAGTGGCTATGTCATTGAAGAGTTTTGCCACTTCTTTGTCGCTACCAAGGAGGTTGTGGAGTATTTGCGCTTTCCTCAGCTCCTTCACGTCGTCGGGATGATCAATGAGTGAATCAAGGAAGCATATGTAAGAGGTGACGCCGAAGTCATTGTCGAAATCTGGACACATCTCATAGGCTGCCAAGTTCAACAACTTTGGCCCTGTTGAGTCATCCACTATTATTTGACGAAGAGAAAGGTATCCAGGGTAGAAAGTGGATCGGTCGGAAAAAGATACGTGTGTCAAGGAACCACTTGTACTGGGCTTCAATTGGATTCCTGCTACTCTAAGTTCCTGCACGTTGCGAAACGACTGCGAATCCTGCCCTCCTTGGCCTCCTCCAGTACTCTTACTTTTGTTTCTCTTTTCAGCCGTGATGCGAGGACTTTCGCGATTGCCAAGGAGTCTTGTTCGCAGACGATCGAGTAGATGGGCAGGCTTTTGTTTGTCCTTGCAATTTGCAGCAGTCTGCGTTGTCGTAGCATATTGAATATCAATGAAACTGTTGATCGACTGCTTCAAAGTCTCTTTCTTCTCGCTCAACTTCATCAAATCCTTGAGGAGTTGATAAGGAAGTTGATTCTCCAACAAGAACAAATCCTGTTGCCCAAACACCGCTTGATCGTTCTTAATTTTCATATCTTGGAATTTGTCTTTAACTGCACACTGTATGAATTGTAATACAGCACACCCGTCCACAAACAGCATCCAAGCGAGGTCCTTGTCGTCATACTTGTCGGTCACCTCCTCATCGAAGTACTCCCTCAGTTGCTTGATTTTCTTCTCAATTTCGGCGTACAAACTTTCAGCTGTCTTACCCTCGCCACTCTCCTTCACGAACGCGTTTGCCAATCTAAGCTTGTACTCCTCTGCTTTCTGGTACTTTGGCTTACCGTGATGGATTGGACCCAGCGGCACCACCCTTGGCTCAAAATACTTGGCCACATTTTTGTGTTCTCGCAGCAAAAACGTGACCTTTTGTATCTTTGATATATTTGTTTCAGCTTGATTTGGTACAACATTGTCTCCTCCAGCCTTCTCTAATTGCTCCAACCTCTGCTTCCTGGTACTGTCATTCGACCTTTGTGTCTCCTGATCAGCATCATTGCCTCTGCTATTTGTTTGACCACATTCTGTTCTAACGACATTAACCTTCCTGGACAGCAACTCCTCCACAGATATAACATGCTCTCTTCCGGCCATGGCGAGTGTGCACCACAAAGGGGTTTACTATATATATTGTTATGAAAACATAATTGTTCAAGTAGTAAACTTTATATATGCAGAGACATGGAAACTGTAGCTCTGAGGAATTCACTATTCAGGATCTTTGAACTACATTCATATGCTAAGTCAGGAATCAAACAAAAAGAACTATTTATGTGATACACATGAAGCTTATTCCCTAGCTAACACAACAAGTCTGGAATAAACTTTTTATTGCTCGATAAAACTAACAGCATGTGCTTCGTTTATTATTTTATTACTGTGTGAAGCCAAGTATAAAGCATATTTTTGTATAAATGCGTGCTTTTCCATCCTAGAAATACACTTTTTTTTTTCTTAGCGGAAATTGAGAATTTCATTGATTAAAGATCACGAGCTTAAAGCTCTTACAAAGCAGAGCAAAGAGCTCTTACAGCATAAAGTATAAAGTTCTGCAAAAATCATAGCCACATGCTATGAGGTTATAAAGTTATAGATAGAAACAAAAATTCTTATAATCAGGTGCTATCTATGACTTCAATCTTCCGATAACTCAGGTACAAATACAGTTAAAGAACATATCTGCTTTGAGCAGACTAGATGTAAAAAAGAAAAAAACCAGAAGGGGAGGGAGAGGGTAGGAGCAGGGAGTAGAAAAAGAATGGGAGAGGAGGGAGCAGATCTTCTAAAAACTGTTTTAGAAATACACTTTGTTGATGTGCTTTTCTTTTCCTGAAAAAAGGCAAACAGATAAATATGCCTTTCATTCTTCACACAATTGGAGTTAAATGTGATACACGTACAAGAAATTAATTAATACGCATTTTTTTTAAAAAAAATCACTTCCAAGCTTTTCCCCAAATATAGTTTTGAACTTTTTAAGAGAAAAAGTAAAAAAAAAAAAACATTTACCAAATAGACACATTTTTGCTTGGCACAAATTTGATATACTAAAAGTACTTTTTAGAGTATGTTTGGGTTTGTGTTGAGAAATAGAAGCTTTCATATTAGAAAATAGTTTTTTAGAAAAAGCTTCAATTTCAAGTTTTTTTATTTTTTTATTTTTTTTCAAAAGTGTATTTTAGCCTTTTTAGAGCAAATTTTTTTTAAAAAAAAGATATTTTTTTTGTTAGTTTTTTTTACCAAAATGACCTATTTTTGCTTTGTCCTGTTTTTTATATACTAAAAAATACTTTTAGAATTCTTTAATGCAATCTTAAACAAGTGATTGGCTGAAACATGGAGTTTCAGCTAATCATTATAATTATTAGTAATATTACTTGGAAATTTGAAATTATTATTATTTTATACTATTTTTAATTATTTATAGTAATCATGATAATTATAATATTTATCAATAATATAAATATAAATATATTATATTAATATCATGATTAAATATTAATTATATTAAGGTCGGGCCATCAAGAGCCTGCCATAGGTATGGCCAAGGGAAGCCCTAATTGTGAATTATAGGGCTCCCCATAAGCCTGGTACAGGAAGGAAGGCCCTAATTCACACAATTAATGCCTTCCATAAGCCTATCCAGGGTGGGTCCAAATTGGTGAATTAGGGCCTGTCATGGGCCTAGCAGAAGCCCATGACAAGTAAAAAAAAAAGTAGAAGAAGAAAAAGAGAGGAGTTGAGGGACGTTGTTGAAACACCCCCTTAGGTATTTGATGGACAAATAATAAATAAATAAAAAGAGGAGTTGAGAGAGGTGGTCAAACTACTTCCTCTAGCTAGCTAGGTTGAATGGATGGTTGGGTCATCCCCCTTAGATTTGAAAATGGTTTGACCATCCCAGAACATTTTAAAGGGTGATGAAACCACCTCCTTCGCCCCAGCCTTAAGCCTTGAGGCAATGGTTCCTTAGGGCTCAAGCCTTGAAACCATGAGGATATGGTTTGATTACCCTCTCAATACTGTTTGTTGCAATTTTTTCGTTCATTTGAAGATGAATATTTTATGGAGAGGCTAATTGGTAGTTTGAAATTAAGGATGAAATGTCACAAAAAAGGAGTATCAATTTGAGGCTTGAGCCGGTAATTAGTATATATTCCCTTAAATACATTACCTCATGTTATCATTCATTATACGATGAGATTGACCAAATTGAGGTGTTATCTATGTTGCAACAAACCATTACACACTGTCTCGGGATATGATCATAAACTAATAGTCAATTAAGCACCTTATCATCACCTTAATATTTTTGCAGCTATGAGGGTTGCTCAATTATATGTGTGATTTGCAATGGCAAGGAACTTAATTTCTTAGTGGATTGTTCAAATCCGAAAGACCCTCTCTTTTGACTCAATTTGGTAATAAAGTTGGATTGTGAGAAGTTCCAGATGAAGGTCACATGCATGTCTAAGTAGGAGGCCTCACACAATTCAAAGAGATTCCTTACCATTTGAGCACTTGTTTGAATAAGTAGATCCCATTAAAATTGTCACGTAATTACATAAATGTTTTACAAATGGACCCCCGATTGTAGGTGATCGTGATCGATAGAATGCCGGTGTGCGCTAGTTTACTAATAAATCGTATGTTGCGAGTGCATTTGGTCTTCAAGACGTAACCTATATATGCAATGCAGGGGCACCAAGGTGTTGGGACGTTGGTGCATGCAACCCAATTGGTTGGGGTACATTGTGGCAATTCTTTAGTGAAATGCCTTCCAAGTGACAGTAATTTGTAGAAGACAATTTTTATGATGGTGTATTTCCATGCATTCTGAATGCAAAAATATTAACCAGAAGTTTTTACTTTAATGATCACCAAGAGTACTAGTTATTAAATAATATAATATTTAATTTGTTATAGTCTTCTTTTTTTTTTTTTTTTTTGACATGTTCAGACAAGAAGGGGAGGGGGATTCGAACTAGTAACCTCCGCTTCATAAGGCGTGGTCTCCAGCCGATTGAACTATCTCTTGGGGACTTATAATCTTATTGTTTGCTTACAAGTGATGTATATATTGAATAATAGACTTCATCACATGCAATTAAAATCATAAGTATATATATGAAATATTCATATTTAAACTACACATTACATCAATAAAGGTATAAGATGCATTCACACCGACTTATTTTACACGCAAACACAAAAGCAAAAGGAAATAAAAGGAACCCCATGGACCTGGATGTACATGCAGAGATCTACTGGGGTTACTTTTATTTGGGGACAACAAACTGAGATGTAAAGAATCTGGGTATATATATAGGTGGATGCATGCACTTGGAAAGATAAAAGCAAAAATGTTTTCAGTACCTTTTGGGAATTCTGGGGGCAGGGGAAGAGCGATCTTTGGAGTCAGAGGGAGAGCCGCGGACAGAGTACCAGGTCTGGAGGATAGTTAGAGCAAGTGCTAAGAATGCGGCGAGGAAACCCACAATTGTCCAGGGGCTGCTGAAATGGTCGTTGTAGCACTGAGCTATCCAGGTCTTCCACTTGCTGCTGTAGCACTTTTGAATCTGCTTTTTGACATCGGCATATATTTCGGGATTAGGAACCAAGTCAGTGGCTATTTCATTGAAGAGTTGAGACACTTCTTTGTCGCTGCCAAGGAGGTTGTGGAGTATTTTCCCTTTCCTCAGCTCCTTCACGTCCTCGGGATGATCAATGAGTGAATCGACGAAGCATATGTACGAGGTGATGCCGAAGTCATTGTCGAAATCTGGACACATCTCATAGGCTACCAAGTTCAACAACTTTGGCCCCATTGAATCATCCACCGTTATTTGAGGAAGATAAAGGTATCCAGGGTAGACATTAATGGATTTGTCGGAAAAAGATACGTCTGCCAAGGAATTAGTTGTACTAGGACTCAATTGGATTCCTGCTGCTCTGAGTTCCTGCACATTGCGATACGACTGCCAATCTCCTTCAATATTCTCAGTACTGCTTTTGTTGTTTCTTTTCTTTTCCTCATCACCAAGGAAAAGGAGTCTTGTTCGCAGACGATCAAGAAGATGGGCCGGCTTTTCTGTGCTGCTGGTCATTTTAGGATCCTTGCAATTTGCATGATTTTCAATGAAACGATCCATCGAATCCTGCAAAGTCTCTTTCTTCTCGCTCAACTCCATCAAATCCTCGAGGAGTTGATAAGGAAGTTGATTCTCCAACAAGAACAAATCGTGTTTCCAAAAGGCCACTTGATCGTTTTTAATTTTCTTATCTTTGAATTTCTCTTCAGCTTCATGGTAGTAAATGAATTGTAATACAGCACACCCGTCCACGAACAGCATCCCGGCGAGTTTCTCGTCGTCATACTTCTTGGCGGTCACCTCCTCATTGAAGTAGTCCTTCAGTTTGCTGATTTTCTTCTCAATTTGGGCGTACAAACTTTCAGCTGTCTTATCTGCAAAAAATCAGAGACAAAAAGATGATACGAGAACAGGAAGAAAATAAAAAATTGAAATCCATTAGACTATTAATTGGGAATTAAACACTTGCGTCAGTCAATGGCTCTCATACTATGAACAAGTTTAAAAATAAATGGAAAATGAAAATGGAGAGAGAAGAATGAAAGAATATGGAGAAATAAATTAATTTTATTCTTGATCATGTACGTTTACAAGGAAAAGATAGTCGATGAACACTGTTAAAAACATTATGTTAGGGTTATTTATTTCTTTACATATTCTAAATCTATTGGGTTTACCTTTCCTTAATTAGTCTATTAGGTTACTTGCTTATCACTCATAACCTCTCTATAAATAGAGGTCTCTGTAGTCCTTCATATATGTTAGACTCAATACAATGTAGTCTATTGTTAGCTTCGATTGTCCACAATATATTCAACAATATATTTAACATGGTATCAATGCCACTTTCTGTGGCCTTCAATAAACGTCTTTGACGTTTTCCGGTGCTCTCTCCGGCAAGCTCCCATTTTCGGTCGTCCGTGCGCCACCAAGCGATTTTTTGCTCAAAATCTCTTCTCCATCTTCATTGCAGCCTCATTTGAGAAAATTAATCCAAGATTCATACTTGCGAGGCACAAATCTACAGATTTGTGGAAGATTTGCCATCAATGGCCCACCAATGCGCCTCCACTAGTTTCTGCCCGCACCTCCACGCGCCGCCACAGCCATGACAGAGCTACACGCTCCACTCTACACAACAGATCAGACGCCTCCGAGTCCAGATCCGAAGAGATCTCAGCCATCCAAGCTTCCACGTCCCCTCATGCGCCTCTAGAAGAATCTGTACGTCAGTCACACGCATCCCACAATGGTCCACGCATCAGCCGCACCTCCCACGCTCGTCCATGTGCCAGCCACCTTCTGGCGCGTGTGATCCACGTGCCTCACGCACATCAAACCCTATCTAGGGTTTGGCGCGTGCACCGCACGCGCCCCATGTGGCACAGCCCTAGCATGTGCACCACATGCGCCAGAGGCTCTTCTCTTCTTCACCATGCTGTCACATGTTCCTCAAAGAGCTCACCACATTAGCCCTAGCCTCTGCCACGTGTCAGATCCGAAAATATATATATATATATTTCATTCGGATCCAAGCTTTTCAACCCGATTCAACCAATTAGAACTGGATCATCTCAATCAGGTCAGACCATCTTCAACGGTCCATAGGTTTTGGCCATTTTGGCCCATGTAGCCGGCCCACTTGTCAATTCCGGATCCATCCAAGGCATCTCTAACCCGATCCAAAACCGGTCCTAACCGGGTCATCGGGTTCTAAACCAGTCCAACTAGGTCAATTCCGGATCCATCTAAACAGGGGTGAAAAGGCGGTTGTGATTAGTGATTAATGGCTAAAACCGCTAGGAGTTAGCAAGGGTGGGTATCGGTCAAAACGGTCCGGCTTTGGATCTTATCGGTTATTAACCGATAATTTTTTATTAAACGGTTTCTTA
>NC_081549.1:3371940-3372095 GCF_901000735.1 Corylus avellana | reverse complement strand
CTTCTTCAGTTTTCTCTACTTCTCTAACCTCCAAGCACCAAAAGGCAAAAAATTTTACTTGAATTGAATCTTCGATGCTAAAAGAGAGGTCTGTGACTGTGAGAGCAGATGCTGTGAGAACTGGAAAGAGAAAAAAAAAAAAAAAAAAAAAAAAA
>NC_081549.1:3367343-3371741 GCF_901000735.1 Corylus avellana | reverse complement strand
GAATTGGGAAAAGAAAAGAAATGACTAAGTGGAGAGTGTGTGAGTGGGACTATTGGCCAAGTGGGAAAGAAAAGAAAGAGAAAAGAAAAAAGAAAAAAAAAAAAAAGGAAAAAGAAAGAAAAAAATGGCCACTATAGTAACTCAAACCCACAAAACCCACAACCACAAGGTTAAGAGCCTTGTGCTCTAGTGCCCTATCAACTAAGCTAGACTAACTTTGTTAACAGCCTTCCCCCATACCGGTTCTTACCGGTTAAAACAGTAAACCGATAACATATGGTTAACTGGACAGGACCGATAAGAATTTCAGTACAAAATTTTTAACCGATATTCTTATCGGTTAAACGATTACGGTTAATATCGGTTCGGTTGAAACCGGTAGACGGCTGGTAATCAGTAACCGGTTAATTTGTCCACCCCTAGTAGTTCTAGGTGGTTAGTAAAATTTACTAACCACCTCCGCTAACCGTTACGCGGTTAATCGCCTAGGCGATGAACCGCTCGATTAGCGGTTAACCGCATTTGAACAACTGTTTTTTTTTTGGCCTTTTACTGGGCTTCTTTTTTTTTTTTTTGCCGGTTTTGGGGCTCACGTTAAAATTTTTTTGCTCACTTTAAACAATTTTTCTTTTCCTTTTCATGACCATTTTAGCATTAAAAATTGCTATATACCAAAATCCTTGTTGGTCAACTTCTACGAATCTATACAACATATAATACAAATAAAATTACAACAATTCTTGTAAATCATCACTTCACCTGTAGTCTTGTACACAACATACAAATAAATATATATAATAAAACAATATATATATATATAAAGCAGTTAGCAGTTAGTGGTTTTTAAAAACCCAATAACTGCTAACTGCTTTCAAAAGTGGTTAGCGGTTATAGTGGTTAGCTGTTAACAAAGCGGTTAGTGGTTCTAAATTTTCACCCCTACATCCAAGGCATCTCCAACCTAATCCAAAACCGGTTTCTAACCAGGTCATCGGGTTCTAAACCAGTCCAACTTAGTCAACCTAGTCCACCAGGTTAAACTCGGTTCATATTATTTTGGGTCAACCATATTCAATGGTCCATGGGTTATGGCCAAATCTTGGGCCCATGTAACCGGCCCAATGTAGCCTATAAGGCTCTCATCCAAGTCCAAGCCCAACATTTTGGGTCCAACTGCCTCCATTAGCCACCAGCAGCCAACTGCCGCTGCCGCCCTTCGACAACCACCGGCCGCCCAACTCTAGCGACTTTTCCGGCGACCAAAAAAAATTTTCTTTATTTCCCTTTCTTTTTTCCTGCACCTTGAGTTTGAGGGGAATGTTAGAATATTTTATATTATTCTAGTTTATTATGTTGCCTTATATGTTCTAGGGTTTAGTCTAGGGTTTTTTGCTCACTACTTCTTCTCTCTCCATATATAGAGAGCTATGTAAGCATATCATAATCAATATAGAAGAGAATAATACAATGTAATCCATTCTTAGCTTCCGCTCTCTCTTTTTCTTCTGCTCTCCACAATATATTCAACAATATATTTAACAAATACAATGTAAATAACGTAATCAAATCACAAAAATTATATGGAAATATATTCTACATTACCCTTGCCACTCTCCTTGACGAACTTGTTTGCCAATACAAGCTTGTACTTCTCTGCTTTCCGGTACTTTGGCTTACCGTGATGGATAGGACCCAGCGACACCACCCTTGGCTCAAAATACTTGGCCACATCTTTGTGATCTCGCAGCAAGAACGGAACCTTTTGTATCTTTGGTCCAGTTTTTTGATCAGCTTCATCTCCTGCCTTCTCTAATTCATCCAACCACTGCTGCCTGGGACTGTCTTTCTCTATCACTTGGACTTCAACATCTTCTGTTCTAACATCATTTCCCTTCCTCGGTAGCAACTCCTCCACAGATATAACATGCTCTATTCCGGCCATGGTGAGTGTGCACCACAAACTGGTTTACTAGAAATTTATGGGGAATACAAAAATATGGAGAGAATTTTGGGGTGGAAAGTTGAGAACATTATTTTTCAAGTAGTAAACTTGTTTTATATATGCAGACACATAGAAACTGTAGCTCTGAGGAATTTAGGATGTTTGAACTATATTCATATACCAAGACAGGAATCAAATCTATGACACATTTTTTTAAGTATATTATTAACTTGTTTTATGACTCAAGTTTGATAAAGCCGTGATCTTTTTTCAGACAAACTATTAGTAAATCCTTTATCTTTATGAGGCAAGTTTGGTATTGCATGGATTGGGATTCCCTCTGGCTCTAGCTAATTGAGTTGGGTTCAACTATTCGAATACCTATCCGAACAGATTGGCTTAGTCAAGGGCGCCCTCTTATATGTAAGGTCTGCAAATCGTCAAAGAATTGAAACCAATCCCAATCCAAAATTGCACATACAGGCTTTTGAGAATGTTTTGTTATGGCTCCAAACCTATCAATCGTCATCTTTTTTTCTAAAAGAGAAAAAATGTTACATGACGTATAGTGCTTCAAACAATAAGAACTATATACTATATGATATAAACGAGAAAGAGTATTCCCTAACACAAGAAATCTGATTTGAACCTTTTTTTTTTCCTGATAAAACTATTGGTTTATGATTTTATCATTGTGTCAAGCCAAGTATAAATTAAGCATATATGCTTTTGTAAAAATGCGTGCTATATATGGTTCATGTTTCCATGATTTCCATCAATGTACACTTTCTTGAGGTTATCTTCTCCTGAAAAAAGTTAAAAAGATACATAATTATGCCTTTCGTTCTTAAGACAAGCTCACACATATATTAAAGAGGAATCAATAAGAAGATTTCATCAAATTGCAACAAGTGGCATCTTTAAATTATGATGTGTACACATTGCCTCCCTTCCCAAATCGTCAGTCCCAAACTTGGTTTAAGACACCGTGTTTCACACTTTTACTCAAACAGCGCTTCTCCTTCTATTAAACGTAAGTTTTACAAGTAATGTTGTAGAGTCCTCCTTGAGTCCTCTTAAATGTCTAATTTCTAATTATATAGTCACTTTATAGTTAATATTAATGTTTATCAATATTTATGATCATTATAGTTATTTCAATGTGATTAATATCATTATTATATTACTTAAATTAAGGGAAGGGCCATCTAGGGAAGACCTATGGCAGGCCCTAATTGTGAATTATAGAGATAGCTAGGCCTGGCTGAAGCAGACACTACATGTCGCAATTCTATATATATGATTCCCTTAAAAATATTACCTCAAGTTATCATTTATTTATACAATGAGATTGACCAAATTGAGGTGTTATCTATGTTGCAACAAACCATTACACACTGTCCCGGGATATGATATATGATATAAAGAGATAGTCAATTAAGCACCTTGTCATTACCTCAATATTTTTGCAGCTATGAGGGTTGCTCAATTGTTGGTTGAATATATGTGTGATTTGCATCGGCAAGGTAACTTTCTTATTAGTGGATTGTTCAAATCTGAGAGACCCTCTCTTTTGACTCAATTGGTGATAGAGTTGGATTCTGATAAGTTACCGATGAAGCTCATCTGTCTAAGTAGGAGGCCCCTCACAATTACAAGAGATTCCTTATAAACCATTTAAGCACTTGTTTGTATAAGTAGATCTCATTAAAATTGTCCCATAATTACATAAATCTTTTACGAATGGACATCCAATTGTAGGTGATCCCGAGCAATAGTTTACAATTGTGTGCGCTAGTTTACCAATAGATCGTATGTTGCGAGTGTGGTCTTCAAGACGTAACCTATATATGCAGGGGCACCAAGGTGTTGGGACGTTGGTGCACCCAATTGGTTGGGGTACATTGTGGCTTCTTTAGTGAAATGCCTTCAAGTGACAGTAATTTGTAGAAGACAATTTTTATGATTATGTATTTCCATGCATTCTGATTGCAAAAATATTAACCAGAAGTTTTTACTTTAATGATCACCAAGACGAGTCATTCAATCATATACTAGTTAATATATGTTATAGTCTTGTTTTTTTGCTTACACGTGATGTATAAATTGAACTATATACAACATTCATGTTTATCTCATACACATTACATCAATAAAGGTATACGATGCATTCACACCGACTTATTTTACACGCAAACACAATAGCAAAAGGAAATAAATGGAACCCCATGGTCCTGCCGTCCTGGATGTACATGCAGAGATCTACTGGGGTTACTTTTATTTGGAGACAACAAATTGAGATGCATATATAGAATCTGGGCCTCTGGGTATATATATATATAGGCTTACAATACGGTGGATGCATGCACTTAATTGGAAAGATAAAAGCAAAAATGTTTTCAGTACCTTTTGGGAATTCTGGGGGCAGGGGGAGAGCGATCTTTGGTGTCAGAGGG
>NC_081549.1:3339430-3367243 GCF_901000735.1 Corylus avellana | reverse complement strand
GAGTTTCTCGTCGTCATACTTGTTGGCGGTCACCTCCTCATTGAAGTACTCCTTCAGTTTGCTGATTTTCTTCTCAATTTGGGCGTACAAACTTTCAGCTGTCTTATCTGCAAAAAATCAGAGACAAAACGATGAGACGAGAACAGGAAGAAAATAAAAAATTGAAATCCATAAGACTATTAATTGGGAATTAAACACTTGCGTCAGTCAATGGCTCTCATGCAGTCATGCATACTATGAACAAGTTTAGAAATAAATGGAAAATGAAAGTGGAGAGAGAAGAATGAAAGAATATGGAGACATAAATTAATTTTATTCTTGATGACGTTTACAAGGAAAAGATAGTAGATGAATACAATATTGTAAATAACGTAATCAAATCACAAAAATTATATGGAAATATATTCTACATTACCCTTGCCACTCTCCTTCACGAACTTGTTTGCCAATACAAGCTTGTACTTCTCTGCTTTCCGGTACTTTGGCTTACCGTGATGGATAGGACCCAGCGACACCACCCTTGGCTCAAAATACTTGGCCACATCTTTGTGATCTCGCAGCAAGAACGGAACCTTTTGTATCTTTGGTCCAGTTTTTTGATCAGCTTCATCTCCTGCCTTCTCTAATTCATCCAACCACTGCTGCCTGGGACTGTCTTTCTCTATCACTTGGACTTCAACATCTTCTGTTCTAACATCATTTCCCTTCCTCGGTAGCAACTCCTCCACAGATATAACATGCTCTATTCCGGCCATGGTGAGTGTGCACCACAAACTGGTTTACTAGAAATTTATGGGGAATACAAAAATATGGAGAGAATTTTGGGGTGGAAAGTTGAGAACATTATTTTTCAAGTAGTAAACTTGTTTTATATATGCAGACACATAGAAACTGTAGCTCTGAGGAATTTAGGATGTTTGAACTATATTCATATACCAAGACAGGAATCAAATCTATGACACATTTTTTTAAGTATATTATTAACTTGTTTTATGACTCAAGTTTGATAAAGCCGTGATCTTTTTTCAGACAAACTATTAGTAAATCCTTTATCTTTATGAGGCAAGTTTGGTATTGCATGGATTGGGATTCCCTCTGGCTCTAGCTAATTGAGTTGGGTTCAACTATTCGAATACCTATCCGAACAGATTGGCTTAGTCAAGGGCGCCCTCTTATATGTAAGGTCTGCAAATCGTCAAAGAATTGAAACCAATCCCAATCCAAAATTGCACATACAGGCTTTTGAGAATGTTTTGTTATGGCTCCAAACCTATCAATCGTCATCTTTTTTTCTAAAAGAGAAAAAATGTTACATGACGTATAGTGCTTCAAACAATAAGAACTATATACTATATGATATAAACGAGAAAGAGTATTCCCTAACACAAGAAATCTGATTTGAACCTTTTTTTTTTCCTGATAAAACTATTGGTTTATGATTTTATCATTGTGTCAAGCCAAGTATAAATTAAGCATATATGCTTTTGTAAAAATGCGTGCTATATATGGTTCATGTTTCCATGATTTCCATCAATGTACACTTTCTTGAGGTTATCTTCTCCTGAAAAAAGTTAAAAAGATACATAATTATGCCTTTCGTTCTTAAGACAAGCTCACACATATATTAAAGAGGAATCAATAAGAAGATTTCATCAAATTGCAACAAGTGGCATCTTTAAATTATGATGTGTACACATTGCCTCCCTTCCCAAATCGTCAGTCCCAAACTTGGTTTAAGACACCGTGTTTCACACTTTTACTCAAACAGCGCTTCTCCTTCTATTAAACGTAAGTTTTACAAGTAATGTTGTAGAGTCCTCCTTGAGTCCTCTTAAATGTCTAATTTCTAATTATATAGTCACTTTATAGTTAATATTAATGTTTATCAATATTTATGATCATTATAGTTATTTCAATGTGATTAATATCATTATTATATTACTTAAATTAAGGGAAGGGCCATCTAGGGAAGACCTATGGCAGGCCCTAATTGTGAATTATAGAGATAGCTAGGCCTGGCTGAAGCAGACACTACATGTCGCAATTCTATATATATGATTCCCTTAAAAATATTACCTCAAGTTATCATTTATTTATACAATGAGATTGACCAAATTGAGGTGTTATCTATGTTGCAACAAACCATTACACACTGTCCCGGGATATGATATATGATATAAAGAGATAGTCAATTAAGCACCTTGTCATTACCTCAATATTTTTGCAGCTATGAGGGTTGCTCAATTGTTGGTTGAATATATGTGTGATTTGCATCGGCAAGGTAACTTTCTTATTAGTGGATTGTTCAAATCTGAGAGACCCTCTCTTTTGACTCAATTGGTGATAGAGTTGGATTCTGATAAGTTACCGATGAAGCTCATCTGTCTAAGTAGGAGGCCCCTCACAATTACAAGAGATTCCTTATAAACCATTTAAGCACTTGTTTGTATAAGTAGATCTCATTAAAATTGTCCCATAATTACATAAATCTTTTACGAATGGACATCCAATTGTAGGTGATCCCGAGCAATAGTTTACAATTGTGTGCGCTAGTTTACCAATAGATCGTATGTTGCGAGTGTGGTCTTCAAGACGTAACCTATATATGCAGGGGCACCAAGGTGTTGGGACGTTGGTGCACCCAATTGGTTGGGGTACATTGTGGCTTCTTTAGTGAAATGCCTTCAAGTGACAGTAATTTGTAGAAGACAATTTTTATGATTATGTATTTCCATGCATTCTGATTGCAAAAATATTAACCAGAAGTTTTTACTTTAATGATCACCAAGACGAGTCATTCAATCATATACTAGTTAATATATGTTATAGTCTTGTTTTTTTGCTTACACGTGATGTATAAATTGAACTATATACAACATTCATGTTTATCTCATACACATTACATCAATAAAGGTATACGATGCATTCACACCGACTTATTTTACACGCAAACACAATAGCAAAAGGAAATAAATGGAACCCCATGGTCCTGCCGTCCTGGATGTACATGCAGAGATCTACTGGGGTTACTTTTATTTGGAGACAACAAATTGAGATGCATATATAGAATCTGGGCCTCTGGGTATATATATATATAGGCTTACAATACGGTGGATGCATGCACTTAATTGGAAAGATAAAAGCAAAAATGTTTTCAGTACCTTTTGGGAATTCTGGGGGCAGGGGGAGAGCGATCTTTGGTGTCAGAGGGAGAGCCGCGGACAGAATACCAAGTCTGGAGGACAGTTAGAGCAAGTGCTAAGAATGCGGCGAGGAAACCCACGAATGTCCAGGGGCTGCTGAAATGGTCGTGAATGGCCTGAGCTATCCAGGTCTTCCACTTGCTGTCGTAGCACTTTTGTATCCCATTTTTGACATCGGCATATGTTTTGGGGTTAGGCACCAAGTCAGTGGCTATGTCATTGAAGAGTTGAGACACTTCTTTGTCGCTGCCAAGGAGGTTGTGGAGTATGTGCGCGTTCCTCAGCTCCTTCACGTCCGCGGGATGATCAATGAGTGTATCGAGGAAGCATACGTACGAGGTGACGCCGAAGTCATTCTCGAAATCCGGACACCCCTCATAAGCTATCAAGTTCAAGAACATGGGCCCCGTCGAATCATCCACTGTTATTTGAGGAAGATGAAGGTATCCAGGGTAGAAAGTGTTTTGGTCGGAAAAATGTAAGTCTATCAAGGAATTAGTTTTACTAGGCTTCAATTGGATTCCTGCTGCTCGGAGTTCCTGCACATTGCGATACGACTGCCAATCGGCCTCCTTCTTTTTCTTTCCCTTATGATCACCGGCTCGGGGGACAGGAACTTTGCAAAGTAGTCTTGTTCGCAGGCGATCGAGAAGATGGGCCGGCTTTTCTGTGCTGGTATTTTTAGGAGCCTTGCAATTTGCATGATTTTCAATGAAACTGTCGATCGAATTCTTCAAAGTCTCTTTATTGTCGCTCAACTCCATCAAATCCTCGAGGAGTTGGTAAGGAAGTTGATTCTCCAACAAGAACAAATCCTGTTGCCCAAAGGCCGCTAGATCGTTTTTAATTTTCACATCTTTGAATTTCTCTTCAACTGCATAGTACATGAATTGTAATACAGCACACCCGTCCACGAACAGCATCCAGGCGAGGCACTCGTCGTCATACTCCTTGGTCACCTCCCCATCGAAGTACTCCCTCAGTTTGCTGATTTTCTCCTCAATTTTAGCGTACAAACTTCCAGCTGTCTTACCACTCTCCTTGACGAACTTGTTAGCCAATCCAAGCTTGTACTCCTCTGCTAGGTTGTACTTTGGATTACCGTGATGGATAGGACCCAGCGACACCACCCTCGGCTCAAAATACTTGGCCACGTTTTTGTTATCTCGCACCAAAAACGAAACCTTTTGTATCTTTGGTCCGGCTACTTTTTGATCACCTTCATTTTGTGCACTACTGTCTCCTCCTCCTGCCTTCTCCAATCGATCCAACCTCTGCTGCCTGCTGGGACTGTCTTTCTCTATCACTTGGACTTCAACAGCTTCTGTTCTAACAACATTAACCTTCCTCGAAAGCAACTCCTCCACAGATATAACATGCTCTGTTCTGGCCATGGCGAGTGTGCACCACAAAGGGGTTTGTTTACTAGAAATTTATGGGGAATACAAAATATGGAGAGAATTTTGGGGTGGAATGTTGTGAACATTATTGTACGTTCAAATAGTAATCTTGTCTTGTATATGCAGGCACATAGAAACTGTAGCTCTGAGGAATTTAGGATGCTTGAACTACATTCATACACCAAGTCAGGAATCAAATGTATGACACACTTTTGTTCAAGTATATTATTACTTGTTTTATGACTCAAGTTTGATAAAGCCGTGATCTTTTTCAGACAAACTATTAGTAAGGAGGCATGTTTGGTATTGCATGGATCGGAATTCCCTCTACCTAATTGAGCTGGGTTCGAACTATTTAAAATAGGCTCGGTCAGGGACTCAGGGGCGCCCTCTTATATGTAAGGTATGCAAATCGTCAAAGAATTGCAGCCAATTTCAATCCAAAATTGCATGTACACGCTTTTGAGAATGTTTTGCTATGGCTCGATGAGACCTATCAATTATCATCTTTTTTTCTAAAGGAGAAAAAATGTTACATGATGTATCGTGCTTCAAACAATAAGAGCTATATATATATATATATATATATATATATATATATATATATTACATGTGATACACGATAAAGTCTGGTTTGAACCTTCTTTTTTGTCTTTTTTCTTTTTTCGATAAAACTGTTGGTTTATGATTTTGTCATTGTGTTAAGCCAAGTATAAAGAATATATACTTTTGTAAAAGTGCGTGCTATATTGGTTCATGTTTCCATGATTTCCATCCTATAAATACACTCTGTTGAGGTTATCTTCTCCCTGAAAAAGGTTAAAAAGATACATAATATGCTTTTCGTTCTTCAGACAATCACACGCGCGTGTATATATATATATATATATATAAAAGAGGAATCAATAAGAGGATTTCATCAAATTGCAACAAGTGGCATCTTGATTTGTCCCTTAGACTAGTGATAGACTGCATGCCGGCGTGCATCAACAGTGATGCACGCCACGCACAAATTTTTTTTTTTTTGTTTTTTTTACAAAAATAATAATAAAAAAATTTTTTATGCCTGGCGTAGTGGCGTGCAGTCTATCACTACTCTTGTCCCTTAAGTTAAAAACAATCAAAATTTGCATTTAAGACACATTCCTTTCCTTCCCAAATCATTAGTCTCAAACTACGTTTAAAACATCATGTTTCACACTTCCACTCAAACAGCACTTCCCCTCCCATTAAACGTAAGTTTTACAAGTAATGTTGTAGAGTTCTCCTTGACTCCTCTACTTAAATTTCTAATTACATAGTTACTTTACGGTTAATATTAATATTTTTCAATATTTATGATCATTATATATACTTATTACAATGTAATTAATATCATTATTATATTACTTATATTAAGGTAGGGCCATCTAGGGAAGACCTATGGCAGGCCCTAATTGTGAATATAGAGATAACTAGGCCTGACCTAAGCAGACCCTAATTCACAATTAGATTACTCAAGTCAAGTCAGGTGAAGAATCATAAAAAAAATTACCATGTAATTTCGTTGTCTTGTACTCGAGGTTGTAAGGCCGGCCATCATCTAAATTTTATGAGAGACAAAATTGAGAAAAAGAAAAGCAAAAGTTATTAATATTCTAAAACATTTCAGTTACGAATAAAGAAAAATTGAAAAATATACTTACAAGTATATTTTACACTGACACCTCTTTTACACTTTGTAATCCTAAACTACCATTGATTACGTACATTTAACGCTCTCAAACTACAATATTGCAGCAAAACAATCCCATGGACAAGTCAGAAAAAGGGCAAACAAAGGAAAAAAAAAAATGGAGAGAGAGAGAGGAGTTGAGGGACATGGTCGAAACACCCCTCAGTTGTCAAATATTGGACAAGCCATTATACACATTATCCCGGGATATGATAGTCCAAGAACCTTGCCAGTACCTTAGTAGTCTACACTAAGTAAGACATGAAACTTTAGAGCAATATATATCACTGTCCTTTACACCTGATGCACACCAGTTTAATTAAAAACAGACCAATCCTATTAAATTAACAATAACTTCAGATTATAATATTCGATGAAGACAATTTTAATGGTATTGGGAAGCTTATTCAAAGAGCTACCAAGTCATGTTTTATGAAGATTCTCCAATTGCAATGTTTATTGGATCAAAATAAGCCTCGGTCAAAAGACATTTGATTCCTGGTCGAACGAGTGCTACATTTTACAGCAACTGCAAACAATAGTTCGCCAGCCAATCCAAGCTCGTTCAAACTTGATCCAACATTTTCGTTTTATTTTACTAATTTTCTATTAAAGTTTGGACTTATTTTTCTATATAAACTTGTTTAAGATGGCCTAGCTGCAGTTTTATGATGGTTTTTGTGATATTTTTTTCAGTTTTCAATAGAGACATTCAATTATTGAGTTTAATTTTTAATAAAACACGTAAAAAAAAATACACATAAGAATCATATACTTTCAAGACTAGATGACATTTAATAGACTAGGTTTGATGACTTTTCTCTAACTCGATTTGAAGAAAAAGTAATTCATACGGCCTCATTTGTTTGGGCATAAAATTTTTTTTGGAAAAGGTTTTTCCAATTTTAAAGTGTTTGGTGCAGCGAAAAATATTAGTCGAACTAAATCATCAGCAAGGGATATATTGTTTGAAAATATTCATATTTTGATTCAAAAAAAAAAAAAAAAAACCCTTAGCTATGGACGACAAAGTTAACAATAATCATGTTTATCTCATACGTACACATTACATCAATTAATTAGGGTATAAGATATATTCACTCTTCACTAAAAAAATAACAAAACAAAACAAAAAGATACATTCTCTCCGACTTATTTTTCATGTAAACAGTAATAAAGCAAAAGGAAATAAATGGAACCACATGGACATGTACCTGGATGTACGTGAGAGTTGGTGCAGATAGATGTAAGGGGCCGGGGGTACTTTTATTCGGAGACAACAAACTGAGATATATATATATATATATATGATATGAAATTTGTGTTAATTAAGGTCGACGCCGGCAAAAGTCATCGGGGAGAGTAGACTGTGTACCATGTCTGGATGGCAGTTAGAACAAGTCCTAATAATGCGGCAAGTAAACCCAAGATAACCCAGGGGCTTCTGAAATGGTCGTGAATGACCTCAGCTATCCAGGTCCTCAACTTATTGAGAATATAATTATATATATTATTTTCGTAGCACTTCTGAATCGCCTTTTTGACATAGGCATATATATGTTTCGGGATTAGGCACCAAGTAAGAGCCTGCGCCTATCAGCCTATGTCATTGATGAGTTGAGCCACTTTTATGTCGTTACCAAGGAGGTTGTGGAGTATGCCCGCTTTCCTCAGCTCCTTCACGTCGTCGGATGATCAATGAGTGAATTGAGGAAGCATATGTAAGAGGTTATGCCGTAGTCATTCTCGAAATCTGGACACATCTCATAGGCCATCAAGTTCATGAACTTTGGCCCCGTCGACTCATCCACTGTTATTTGAGGAAGAGAAAGGTATCCAGTGTAGAAAGTGAATTGGACGGAAAAGTCTACGTCTGCCAAGGAATTAGTTGTACTAGGCTTCAATTGGATTCCTGCTGCTCTGAGTTCCTGCACATTGCGACTTCCAATATTCTGATCAGTTCTACTTTCGTTAAATCTTTCCTTTTTCTGGAAAAGGAGTCTTGTTCGCAGACGATCGAGAAGATGGGCCGGCTTTTTTCTGCTGCTGAAAGGATTCTTGCAATTTGCATGAATTTCAATGAAATCGTCGATCAACATCTCCAAAATATCTTCGTTCGCGATCAACTCCATCAAATCCTCGAGGAGTTGATAAGGAAGTTGATTCTCCAACAAGAACAAATCCCGAAGCCAGAAGGGCACTTGATCGTTTTTAATTTTCACATCTTTGAATCTGTCTACAAGTGCATAGTACATGAATTGTAATACAGCACACCCGTCCACGAACAGCATCCAGGCGAGGTACTCGTCCTCGTACTCCTTTGTCACCTCCTCGTCGAAGTACTCCCTCAGTCGCTTGATTTTCTTCTCAATTTGGGCGTACAAACTTTCAGCTGTCTTACCCTCGCCACGCTCCTTGACGAACTTGAATGCCAATCTAAGCTTGTACTCCTCTGCTTTCTGGTAGTTTGGCTTACCGTGATGGATAGGACCCAGCGACACCACCATTGGCTCAAAATACGTGGCGACATTTTTGTGATCTCGCAGCAAAAACGGAACCTTTTGTATCTTTGGTCCAGTTTCTTCTGCTTCATCTCCTGCCTTCTTTAATCGATCCAACCTCTGCTGCCTGGGACTGTCTTTCTCTATCACTCGGACTTCAATGCTCGACATTTGTGTCTCCTGATCAGCGTCAATGATAGGTTGGTCATTGCCTCTGCTTGTTTCATCAGCTTCTGTTCTAACATGATCATTTCCCTTCCTCGTTAGCAACTCCTCCACAGATATAACATGCTCTATTCCGGCCATGGCGAGTGTGCGCCACAGAGGGGTTTACTAGAAATTTATGGGGAATACAAAATATGGAGAGAATTTTGGGGTGGAAAGTTGACAACATTATTGTTCAAGTAGTAACCTTGTTTTATATACGCCGACACATATATAGAAACTCTGGCCCTGAGGAATTTCGGATATTGTTTGAACTATATTCATATACCAAGTCAGGAATCAAATGTGTGACACACTTTTTTTTAAGTAAATTATTAACTTGTTTTATGACTGAAGTTTGATAAAGCCATGATCTTTTTTCAGACAAACTATTAGTAAATCCTCTATCTTTATGAGGCAAGTTAATTTGGTATTGCACGGATCGGGATTCCCTCTAGGCAATTGTAAGAGACTGGATCTAGCTACTTATTAACTATTCAAATACTTATCCGAACAGATAGGCTTGGTCAGGGGTGCCCTTTTATATGTAGGGTCTGCAAGTTGTTAAAGAATTGCAGCCAATCCCAATCCAAAATTACACATTAATGCTTTGGAAAATATTTTGCTATGGCTCGATCCGACCTATCAATCATCATCTTTTCTTTCTAAAGGAGAAAAAATGTTAAATGATGATCGTGCTTCAAACAATAAGAATTATATATTATACGAGGAATGATACAGTCTCAACTTGGAGTCAACTTTGAGCCAACTTTTTTCTTATTTTTTTATTTAAAAAAATAATAAATTTTAAATTTTTTTTGAATCCCTACTGATAAAAGAAGGACTAAAATAAAAATTATTGCTTCAGAAACTTTTTTAATTTTGTAAAATAAGGAAAATTTTCTAAAGCAAAATAAAATTTTTATTTAAAAAAAAAATAAATAATAAAAAAAGAATAACTAAAATAAAAAAATATATATTAGGATCTTTTTAAATTCATTTGGATCGAAGATTAGTCATGTTACCTTGAATTTATTGTCTAACACATACAACCCCAAACTACAATTTACGACATTTAATTAACCCTCTACAATTTTGTAGCAAAAGAAGCCCTTTCTAGTTGTTAACATTAAAATATTTCCTTACTCGAGATTTCAAAACGCAAATTTTTGACATTTTTAAATTACAATTCCAAACAATCTAATTTTTGCAATTTAATTTAAAATCACATTTTTATATATGAAATCATAACCCTTAAAGAGAAACCACGCCACGTTGCATCAAAATATGCTGCAGGTCCTTAACCATCTTGACACGTGTCCACATCCGTACCATTTGTCACAGAACGAAGAAAAACGCAAAAAGCCCCTCAATCCCAATTTGCGGTTTAATAGGCCAAACCTATAAATAAAACACCTGAACTAAACCCCCTCTTCTCATCACCACCTTTCAAGTTTCCAGTTTTAACTCCGATAAGCTAAAGAGTCTTGAATTTCTGTAACGAAAAAGCTATGGAGGCCAAGATCGGCAAGTTCTTCGAGTCCGTCGGCTCCTTCTTCGGCGGCGGAGATCAGATCCCTTGGTGCGACCGCGACATCATCGTCGTAAGCAATCATAAATTCCCCCATATCTCGATTTTCCTTTTGGCTTCCAGAAAATGATTGAAAATAGAACACCAATTCAACTCAACTGATCAAATTGATTAGATTTATTTTTTTTTCCTTTTTTAATTTTGGGTTGCTCGGGTCACAAATATCTTAGAATTCAGTATTTTTGGTTTTCAAATTTGTTCTATTTTTCTTATTTTTGTCTCATGTGAAAAACGATTGGATTCATAGTTACATGCATTGAAACACTTACATGCGTTTGGAGGTGATTATTTTTTAAATTTTTTTATGGACCGGTTTACAAATAGCACATACAAGGAAAGACTGTGACTGGTTATTTCGTTTCATTAGGGCTTCTTGTATTTGAATATTTTCAAATCAAACCTGATTCTGAATTGTAATGTAGGACCAA
Source organism: Corylus avellana (assembly GCF_901000735.1). Classification (NCBI taxonomy): domain Eukaryota; kingdom Viridiplantae; phylum Streptophyta; class Magnoliopsida; order Fagales; family Betulaceae; genus Corylus; species Corylus avellana. The sequence goes on along the minus strand of NC_081549.1, from coordinate 3,356,202 downwards.
CCACTAGGGTTTGTTGAAATTGACATTTTAAAGTTGTTTTTTCTGTTTTTCAAGCACTCATGATTTTTGTAGGTGTCTAGTAGGACACTCTGTGTAGATAAAGAGTGCTCCCTCATTTGTTGAGTAATTTAGGGATAATAAACCCTGGGGGTATTAAAGCCCTTCATGAGAGACAAGGTGTCAAGCTAGTTTCTCTTTCTGATGATTACATAGAACGACTACATGCTCAAGCTGCTGATACTTCATCTTGTTGTCGCAAATTGAAAGATATGTGCTGGGGAAGGGGAGTGAGACGGGTGAAGAGGTGCTCGAGTCATTGACTTTAGTTGATCTACTCTCCGAGTTTTTAACTTTTATGGTGATCACCATATATTCACTTTCCTATGAGCAACTTGCGGATGCTATGGGGAAATGTTTTTTTCTGTTCACACTGTGAGTTGGTTAGTGATATAGGTGCATAACTACATGTTAGGAAATCACATAGATGGTGCAGGCCTTGTTGGCATAGATACCAATTTGGACCTAAGATTGTAATATTATGTGATTACAGTTTCCAAATAAGGTTGTTAAGCGCTTAGGATCCCTAGGAAGCTTTTTTGATAAGTAAGGCAAATTGTTTGAAAGCGCAAGGGGCGCAATCCAAGTATACAGGAAGAATACTAGAGATAACACCTAGCAAGATCAGAAACAAGGAAAAAGAGCACAAACATCTTTTCTGGTAGTAGTCTTTAACATTTATGTAAGCTATACCACTTGAAGTCAATATTTTTACATTTTTGTGACATAAGAAGCAATCAATCAATCAATCTTTTCTGGGTTTCTTACTGCTGTTCACATTTTTAAATCCTTTTTCATTCTTCTCAGACAGTTTAAATCCTATTATATACTTTGGCAGGGCTGTGAGAGAGAAGTTTCTGAGGCTGGTGATGCAAATGAACGTAAGAGTGAAAGCATTATGAGGTTGTCTTGGGCTCTTGTTCATTCAAGGCAACCAGAAGATGTGCAACGTGGGATAGCCATGCTTGAAGGTACATAAATCAATAAAGTAGTTAATGTTCCTTTTATTTCTAGGTTCTAGCTTTTTCCTCCAAATTACCACTTAATTCTCCATCACGCCAGTAAGCTTTAAATTACTGCAACTTGTCCTCTAATTTAAAAGTTTCAGTTTCAATTTTTCCTCCCCAACCTCCCCCCCAAAAAAATAAAACCAATCCAAATCAGTGGTTAAATTAGATGGATAACCAAATGCCTTATGAAAAAAAAAAAAAATCCATTAGCTTGCAAAATAAATCGTAGTGAGGAGAAGTTGTGTAGAGGCTTTGTTCTTTTGAGCACTAGCTATGAGTTCTCTTTCTCTCAGCAATTTGGATTTTCATAAGAGATTGGGGAGTTTTTTTTCTCATCATGGGTAATTTGGTCATTTTACACTCTTTTCTATAAACGGTTGATTTGGACGGAAACAACAAATTGAAACTCAAATGTTGAATTAATGGGTGAGTTGCAACAATTTAAAGTTTGGTGGTGCATTTGAAATAATGTGGTATTATGGAGGTAAAGTGTTATTTATCTTTCTTTTCTTTTTTTTTGTAAATTACAACCCCCTACCCTCTCAAAACCACTATCTCCTTCTCAATCCCCTCCACAAACTTCAAATTGCTGCAGTTGTTTCCTTAATTTGAAGTTTTAATTTTAATATCCTTTCCATCCAAATCAGGCTGTGGCAAAAAACGCATCACGTACACTGCACTTTTTTTAGGGGTTAGTAAAATATATTACAACTATCAGGTTGCACCTCTCACTTTGACATCCCACACTTTTTCTCTTAGACAGAAAACAAACAATTTTGCTACATTTCTCTCTCTCTACCAACCCACCTAAACCATGGCTCCAAACCGACGACCCCATTTGGGTCTGACCCATCTTCTTTTCTTCTTCCTTTCCATCCTCGCAATCCCTTTGCTTTCCGGTTGTAAGTAAGCAACCAAACCGTTTACAAGTTGAATGCCGAGATTGGCGTTGGTTTTGATATATGTCAGAATCACCCTTTCAACTTCAGTGGCGATCTGATCATTGGGGTTCATTACAGAAATCCTATTTTTGGTTTGAATGGATGTTCAAGAATAAGGAATGTTCTTTGGTGGAATGTATTCTTATATACCATCTAGAGGTGCATCTCGTCAAAGGATGGCATGTGCGACTCTCTTGGTCCTCTGGGAACAAAAAAAAGCATTTAAGGACAAATAAAATGTGGGGAGGAAGGAGGAGAAGAACATGAAGAAGACTAACGCCCTAAAGAGGTGGTTTTCAATGTCCAAGTCGAAATTAAAGAAGAGAATTCCGGTGGTCGTGTCTTTGTTGGTTGTCGCCGGATTAGGGGGAGTTTTATGTACCCTTGTTTAGAATGTTTTTCTACCACTTGCCAGTGAAATCAATTCTATGAGTTTTCTGTTAATTACTTACCAAAAAAGTGTGTAACCATTGGTGTCTTACTAAAGTTTCTATTGCAAATCCTATATTGGGCTGATTCCTTACAATCCCTTAAAAGCCAAGGAACTCCCATATTCTGCTAGTGCCCAGGGGATATTGTTAGGAAGTGATTGCTCCATACATAGCCTTGAGATAAGCAATTGGAACCTGATCCTCCAGAGTGGTAAAAAGAAAATTTTCCGCTCTTTTGTTTGATTGAATTTTCCTCTAAAAGGAGGTGGAATTAATTCCCTCCCTCTTTTGTTTAATTGAATTATCTTCTCTGTTAAAAAATGGAGAAGAAAACATATTAATCCTGTGACCAATTTTTCTCCTGTGATGCAATTGTTTCTCTGATGTGTTTCTCTTGAGGTTCCCATATCAGGAAATGCAGGAGTTCACTTCACTGGAAATTATATTTTTGAACTGTGCAACATTGTCATTTGCAGCTTCCTTGGCCAACGCTAGTAGTCCTTTGGAGCAGAGGGAGAAGCTCTATCTTCTGGCTATTGGGTATTACAGAAGTGGTGAATACTCGAGGAGTCGGCAGCTTGTGGACCGATGTTTAGAGGTTGTTTAACTGTTTTTCTACTTTTTGTACTGCAACTACTTAACGTCCTATTCAGTGATATATCTTCCCTGTTCTGCAATGTGTTTGAACACTCGTGCTTTACATTTTGCATATGCTTGAGTTAACAGTCTTAATTTAATGCAAATGGAGGCAGCATTGTAGTCTTTTTGACTTTTTGTGTTTTACCATTCCTCACGTGAATCCAACATTGTGAATTTTATTTTTTTTTTATTTTTTTTTTGTGTTCAATCATTTTGGTCTTCACTTTTGCTGGTCTGTTCGCCATTTATGGGTCTTTCTTTATTTACCCTAAAATTTTGCATGTGCATGGAACTATACGATTTTCATTATAGTAAGAAATGTTAGAAATTGATTGTAATAAGTAAGAAAAAAATTTGAAGATAGCAAAAATCTGCTTTTCAATAGAATCTCCATCTCGGCCTTGACTTATTCTCTGGTATATCTTTTGTCTGATAGCTGTAAATTTTTGTAAAGAATAAAATCAATGTATTCTTTTCTAGAGTAGCATTTTGAGCAAGTCCTTTTTTTTCCTCATCACTTTCCTTTTCCTTTATCAGGAGGTTCAATATGTTTTTTCCTTGTGAATAGATTTATTTATAAGCAGGGTTAATTCTAGGATTCGTTTTCTGAGTCATGACATCATCAACATTTCCTACTAATCAGTTCTTTACATATGACGGTAGTTTTCGAAGGTGAACTCAGTATTGTTTTGTACTAACTCTTCCTAAAGGGCGGCTTGCTGCTGAAATGATATTTTATCCTTTCTGAGTGCAATTTTATTTCTGTATAAATATAATTGTGTCGTGCTTGTGAGGATTTTGATTATTAACTGCCTGCTGATGTTATTTTAAGTAATTTATGGTCATCTCTGAAACATTTGATTTTGTAGATTGCACCTGATTGGAGGCAGGCTCTGACCCTTAAGAAGACTATTGAAGATAAAATTGCTAAAGGTAATGAATGGCTGGAATTTTTATCAACTTTTAATCACATGGTCGCATTGGACTGAAGTAATTTTGAATACATTTGTTGGAATGCAGATGGTGTTATTGGAATAGGCATCACGGCCACTGCCGTGGGACTTCTTGCTGGTGGGATTGCTGCAGCATTCGCTCGCAAGAACTGAGAACTCCCAATCTTAACAATGTAAACAGTGAGTCGCTTCCAGATTTGGCTTCTTTTAATAGTTTGAGTTTTCCCCGTGAAAGAATGTATCAAAATGGCTATATATTGAGAAATAGATTTGAACAATTACCAAATTTAAGACACCTTTTATGTTATGGAAGAAGAAGGCCTTTTGAATATGAACTGTTTACTGTGTATATTACACACAAACTAACCTACCTTTTCATGAATGTTTGTTAATGTGCGGTGATTTGGAGGATTTTTTTGTTTTTATTAGAAAGTCTTTTAATGTGACATATAGGTAAATGTTTTTGGGTTTTGAAGAGTATTTTATGTTTTGAGTCGTTTGTTAATGTATTTATCTTGAGAACAGAAAATAAATGGCAAATAACATAAACAAACATTGTAGGCACTCCATATTGGAGCCACTATTGCTTTCTGGTTCCCTACATGTTTGAAGCTTCATCAATAATACTTTTAGCATTTCAAAAACACGTCTGTCTTTGTTTTTCAGAAACATTTTTCAAAATTTTACCAACCAAATTTGGATCTACATATAATTTTTTTTTTTCACATGTGGCTACCACCAAGACAATTTTTAATTTTCATATTTTATCAGAACTCTTAAAAAACTAGAACTTAAAACACTTCTCAAAACTTTACGAAACCAAACTGTCACACTTTTTTATAACTCAAAAAACAAAGGAAAATTTTATTGAACCAATGGCAATAAAAACAAGCCCATATCATACCTTTATATAGGCTTCAAAGACTTATAAGCATTAAGGACTAAGAAATCTTAATTATTACAAATAAAGACTTCCAATTACTAATTAACAATAATTCCTTAAAGTGCCCTAAACCAACACTCGTAAAAGTAAAACAAATCATAAACCAGCTGAAACTAACAATGAAAATCCTACTTTTGGTTGTGGTTCCATGCACGTTCAAACTTTTCTACTTCCATCAGATGAGAGATACTTGGAAAAGGCATAAGCCATCAACACAAGGCATGCAAGCGAAGAAAACCCAATAGAAAGAGGGAAGTAATTACAACAACAGTAAACAGTTGACATGAAAAAAGAAAAAAAGAGACCTAGAACAGGTAAAATAAATATACTAGAATTTAACTTCTAAAACCATGAGATGAGAGATACTTGGAAAAAAATAAAAATAAATAAAAATAGGACTATAACTTACCGAAGATCCATCATGATCACTACAGATGACTTCTTAAGATTGACCATATATCCTCGTAGAAGAACTTTTTGAAGGAATCCATGCATTGTGTTTGCAAACACAATGCTATGATGAGAGATCCTTCCTCTTCAGGACCTGGCATGACAAATATCTTGCCATCAGAATGCAAGATCCCTGGACCCACATATACAGGCTTTCCCCATCCAAAATCTACACTATACAAAGGCAAACTGATCCAGCTGCCAATATTAACGTTGGGATTCCCTAAGAATGGTGCTTCAGTGTATCCCCTGATGTGGAAGTTTTTCCTCAGAGGAGCTACATCTTTTTGGCTCGTTATATAATCAAGAGCGGATGTTATGTACTCATCGGTAACTCTCTCAATTGCTTCCCTCAGTTTCCCAGCAGCATAACTCAGTGGCTTGGACAAGAGGTCAGCACAAAGACACGGCGATGTCACGGCAGTGAAGATTACATTCCCAAAGTATCCTTGAGGGAGAGGTGGTTTGAACCGATTGCGTCCGTCGGTTGCTAAGCTAACTCTTGTTGGTTGACAATCATCATTTGCACGTGCCTTGCATGCACACCTCCAGATGTGGCCGGCGACAGCTTCGTATCTAGAATAAGGTCGTGCCAACACCATGTTTTGATTGGCTTTTTTCTGCAGTATCTCAATTTGCTCTTTGGTGACTTTGAGTAAGACAGCACTAGTTTCCTTCTCTTGCTCTGCTTTAGTGTCGGAGCAACCTATTAAGAGTGGTGGTTTTGTAAACGATATATGTTCAAAACGTGGCCACACAGGCAGTACTTCATGTGATCGTAACATAGTTCGATCATGAAATGGCATCTCATCGCACCCCAGATCCTCTCCACGAGCCAACTTAGCCCATGCGTTGGTGAAGTTCAGTGTAGCCCGTCCATCAACCACGATGTGGGATATGGCTATTCCAACACAAAGGCCACCACAAGGAAATCTTGTTAGTTGCACCAACAACAAGGGTTGCTCCTCAATTGAAGTAGAACTGTAATCAACTCTAGGGAAAAGATGTTGGATTATCCCGTTTGGTGTAAAATCACCAAATTCGTCCAGATTTGATTCAGAGTAAACTTCCGTTAGTTGCGCTCCCATAGCGTTGCAATGAAGTTGCAATCGGCCTCCTTGGATCCAGTGGAGTCGGCCAGCAAGTGGGTAGTAGTGAACCAATGCACGGCCCAAGGAGTTCTTCATTGTCTCAATTGAAAATGGTTTAATGGTGTTGTTGTTGGGTTTGTAAATGAAGATGAGAGGTGCATGAGTCCACTGCATCACTTGGTCGCACTCAGATAACAACAAAAGGCCATTTGGGGTTGGCTCACTTGGAACGATCATGCAAGTAGACTTGAAGGTAATCATTTTTGGTTCAGATTACTTTAGTATATGGATAACATATACATATAATATATAGGTCAACCACACACAAAAAAAAAAAAATAATAAAAAAAAAAAAGTCATTTATAAAATTATTATAAATGGTCCTTCTAATGTAGTGCTTATCACTAAAATGTCAGATGTCCTACGGCTTCTCATCTATTTGGCACTATATATCTAGCACGTGTTCCTTGCCTGTCTTCTTTCTATCATTGTCCTTGCAATATTTTTTGTTTAGGTGGCATGTAATCAAAAAGGCCTATCTAATAGTATCTTGCACCTATGGCAGTGTCTTGTCGTGTTTGGACAGCAGTACAAATCATACACAAATTCTTGCTTATACCTTCTTCTTTTTTTCTTTTTTTTTCTTTTTTTTTTGACGTGACTACTGAAAATTATAATTATATTTTAGATGAATAATTATTAAATTTTAAATTTAATGATAATCTTGATGGATCACATTAAGGATTCAATTGTAATTTAAGCTGGGAAGAATTAAAGTGTCTAATATTGGGAAAAATGATTCTCTCCATTTTAAATAAGAGTAATATTATCTTTTTTTTTTAGGGATAAATTTGTTGGACAAGTTTACCCTCCTAAATATACTAAATGGATGAAATGGAGAGGATCCGTTTCCAAGCTTATTGGATGACGTCTGTTTGAGTGTGTTGAGCCATATTAATTAATTGTTCATCTGACTGCAAATAAATTAATTAATGCTTAAGAATATTCATCTAGTTAAAATATTAAATTTAAACAATATTAATATATTAATATTGTTAGGCTCAAAAAATAACTATACATTGATGAATCCTACTAGAGGTGAAAAGGTTGGCGGTTATTAACCGCCTACTAACCGCTAACATCTTTTGAAGGCGGTTAGGAAAAATAGTTAACCGCCTAGGAGATTACAGTTAGCAGTTTTAGGTTTTAAAAAAACTATTAACCACTAACCGCTTATATATATAAGCGTCGAATATTGCACATTCAAGCCATTTAACTCGCATATGTTAATCCATTAGCATTGTTATTTGTTTGATTTTATGTTATTTTAGTGCTTTTCAGATTTTTAATAAAGATGTAAGAAATTCCATTGATTTTGGGCTTAAAGCAAACTTTGAGAAGATCTAGAAAATGTGACTAAACCTAACCAATCATAATAAATAACCTATATGATGTAGTTAAGTTTAATTAAATCAAGGAAATGATTAAATCGAAATTTCTCAAATTTAAGTTAAAATCGGATTGGATTCAAATTTAGATTCGCATTGGTTTCGTATATATATATATATATATATATATATATATATAAAAGCCAAGTACCACACAAGCTAGTTACCCAAGCCAAGAAAACCAAATTATTAGAAAGAGGGAAGTAATTACCAGAACAGTTAACCGTTAACATAACAAAGGAAAAATAAAGACACCTAGAGGCTAGAGAAGTTAAATTAAATAGCTAGACCTTCTTTTTTTTTTTCTTTTGTCTTTGTCTTTGTCTTTGTTTTTGTCTTTGCCCTTTCTAATCATTATATAAACGCTAAAATTTAACCTCTAAATTAACTAGGACCATGAGATGAGTGATACCAAAATTAAAACAAATTTGGGCTATATAACTTACCAAAAGATCTATCATCTTGATCACTACTTTACTATCAAAATATGACCACTTTGTCATTTTAACCTTCGAAGTTTATATAGTGATACTCGAATCCCACGAATTTTCAAATTGTGACAATTATTAATCCATTAGTAATTACTTCTGTTTGTTTGGATAAAAATTAAGTGACATAAGTCACTCGTAATTTTTTAGCTCCAAAACGACCGTAGGCGCAAAGTGTTTAAAAAATAAAAACACACAAAATATATATATATATATGGCAAAGGAAAATCTTCAGCGGGTTAACCACACGACAAATGCTACATAAATTCTCACTTTTACATTCTTAAATGCATATTTGTTAACACAATAGTAAAAATTAGCATTAAATTTTAGATGAATCACTAGTCAATTTTAAATTTAATAATAATTTTGGATGCATCACATTAAAGATTGTATACTTAAAGAGTGTAGTAATGTAAGATTGAATATATATATCCAAAATATTTATTTGGTATTTTACAGCTAAAAGCTAAATAATTCAGTGGGCTTTGCTTTCAACAATTATTAATATTGGTAGGGTCAGAAAACAACTAAACATGCATTGACGCATCCAACTATGGCATATAATTAAGATTGACGAGGAAAAGCTTTTGTTTCCCGGAGTGAAAACAAAAGTAGCCATCAACTTTATCTTCAACATTTTTTTTTTTTGTTCGTATTAATTAGGTTTTTCTTTTGGTGGGTCATAGGAGCATGCATTATTGCAGTGCATGGATGACAACAACTTTTTTTTTGTTCGTATCATTTAGGTTTTTCTTTTGGTGGGTCATAGGAGCATGCATTATTGCAGTGCATGGATGACAGGATGAGGCTTTTATTTCCCCAGAAACAATACCTAAGCCCTTCAAACCTTGTCAATTCCTGTAGCATGAATTGACAAGGTTTGGACACTTCGTTGTGGGGTTTGGCTTGAGTGATTAGTGGTGGCTGTGGCAATGCATTCTCGTGGTGGTTCGGCGGTGCGGCTGAGTTGCTGTGGTGTTGGGTCGTCGTTGGCGTTAGCAGAAATGAGGGTAGTGATGGGTGGGCAACTAGATGCTGTAGTGGTCACTGTTCAGGGGATTTGTGGCGCTAACGGTGTCGGACTGTTTGAATTATAAATAATTTAAATAATAAATATGAAAGAGTTTTTTTTTAAAAAAAATTATTTGTCCAAATAAGAATTGATTGCTCGAAACCTGCTAGCTAGCTAGGATAAGTAAGCCCATAAGAGGTTCTCTTCTTCTTTTTCTTTTTCTTTTTTTTTTTAAGGTACTGAAACCTCTTTCATTCAAATATTCAATCATTCATTAGAAAAAAGAAAAAAAAATCAATCATTCAAAAAGCATCAAAAGATTACAACTTTCCGCATGTACAACTTCATGAATAAGATCCGAGTATTCTTCCATCTGATGTTTAATTTAAGCACCCCCTTTATCCACAGATGTGCTACGGTACTACTATATTTGTTTCACATTTTATGTGCATCACGACTACTCAAGATTGGAAACTGTGCAAAACAATCTTCACATCTTCAATCAACGTACCGTATTTCAGCTACAGTTGGTCTTTCGACTTAAAAGCATTAACAATCTCCAATGCACCACCTTCCAAAATAACATTTCGTAGGTATAAATCTCTGCCAAAAAATACTGCGTTCCAAGCCGCATAAGCCTCCGCCATTGTTGAGTCGGTGACTCGGTGATATACGGAAGAGACAAGCACATTGATGCCAAGACCTTACCCATATACTTTTTCCTTACAATAACACCCACATTCATCAACTTTCTAGTCTTATCAATAGCCGCATCCCAATTTATTTATAAACACCATCTGGAGGCATTTTCCACCATGAGATCACATTGACTTGCCTTCTTACTCCCTGATTCTTGTCTTTTTGTACCGCTCCGTAATAATCCTCATTTATTGAGAATCTCTATCCAATTATATGGGCATGGTTTTCTTCTTAATTAATGAAAAGATTATATTTTAAGAGAAGATATAGCTCCGTCCAGGTTGATATAATGGTGGTGTTGGGTTTGTAAATGATGATGAGAGGTGCATGAGCACACGCCATTACTTGGTCGCTCTCAGATAACACTAAAATGTCATTAATTTGGGGTTGATTCGCTTGGAACGATTAGGCAACTAGACTTGAAGTTTATCATTTTTGGTTCAGACTTCATGAGTATATGGATTTCTATGCTTTAAACCTTTGGTTGTTTTTTTTTTTTCACTTTTTTTCTTTTTTCTTCTAAATTTTTCTTTTAGAAGTTCAAAAACATTTCTCAGTCTTTGTCTTTAAGAAACATCTTTAAAAATTTTACCAACCAAATTTGGATGTACATATAATACTTTACTCAAATGTGACTATCACCAAAATAATTTTTAGGGTTAATAACTTTTTTGGTACCTCAGTTTGACAATTTTTACTTTTTCCCCCTAAGTTTTAAAACGGGACAAATCTAGTACCCAACCTATTTGAAAAAACAAAATCAATACATCCATTACTTCAGTCAACGGAATTTCCATGTGTCACTTCCATAATACGCCATGTGTCCTAAAAAAATTAAAAATAATTAAAAATTAAAAAATAATAATAATAAAAAAAATAAAAAAAAATAAAAAGGGAAAAGAAAAAAGAAAAAAACATACACACACAATCTGTTTGGTTGCCGAGATAACAAGGGAAAGATTTAATCATTGCGAAAACACTTTTCAAAACTTTACGAAACCAAACATGTCACTTTTTCATAACTCTAAAAGGAAAATTTTATTCAACCAATGACAATATAAAAAATAAAAAAAAAGTCCATGATCATACCTTTATATAGACTTCAAAGACTTAATTATAAGCATTAAGTACTAAGAAGTCTTAATTATTACAAATAAAGACTTCCAATTACTAATTAACAATAATTCCTTAAAAGTACGTACCCTAAACCAAACACTCATAAATTAAAGGAAAACAAATCATAAACTAGCTTAAACTAAGAACGAAAATTCAACTTTTGGTTGTTGCCTCCATGCACGTTCAAACTTTTCTACTCCCATCCATCCACGCGAATCACTTATGAAGGACCCTTGATTTATTTGCATCAAAAGATGACCTAAATGGAAAACAAAATTTAACACACACACACACACACACATATATATATATATATATATATATATATGCCACATCCACACAAGGTATGAAAGCCAACAAATTAAATCCAATAGAAAGAGGCAAGTAAGAAATTACCACAACAGTAAACAGTTAACATGAAAAATAAAAAAGAAACCTAGAGCAGTTAAAATAAATATGCTAGAATTTAACTTCCAAAACATTGAGATAAGAGATACTTGAATTTAAAAAAATAAAAAATAAAAATTGAGCGATATATAACTCACTGAAGATCCATCATGATCACTACAGATGACTTCTTAAGATTGAGCATATATATCCTCGTAGAAGAACTTTTTGAAGGAATCCATGCATTGTGTTTGCAAACACAATGCTATGATGAGAGATTCTTCATCTGCAGACCTGGCATGACAAATATCTTGCCATCAGAATGCAAGATCCCTGGACCCACGTATACAGGCTTTCCCCATCCAAAATCTACACTATACAAAGGCAAACTGATCCAGCTACCAATATTAGCATTGGGATTCCCTAAGAAAGGTGCTTCGGTGAATCCCCTGATGTGGAAGTTTTTCCTCAAAGGAGCCACGTCTTTTTGACTCGTTATAAAATCAAGAGCGGATGTTATGTACTCATCTGTAACTCTCTCAATTGCTTCCCTCAGTTTCCCAGAAGCATAACTCAGTGGCTTGGACAAGAGGTCAGCATAAAGACACGTTGATGTCATGGTAGCGAAGATTACATTCCCAAAGTATCCTTGAGTGAGCGGTGGTTTGACCCGATTGCGGCCATCGGCTCCGAGGAGAACTCTTGTTGGTTGGCAATCATCGCCTAGACGTGCCTTGCATGCACACCTCCAAATGTGGCCGGCGACAGCTTCATATCTAGAATAGGGTCGTGCCAACACCATGTTTTGATTGGCTTTTTTCTGGAGTTCCTTGACTTGCTCTTTGGTGACTTTGAGTAGGACAGCACTAGTTTCTTTCTGTTGCTCTGCTTTAGTGTCGGAACAACCTATTAAGAGTGGTGGTTTTGAGAACGCTATATGATCAAAACGTGGAAGCACCGGCGATACTTCACGTGACCGTAACACAGTTCGATCATGAAATGGCATCTCATCGAACCCCAAATCCTCTCCACGAGCCAACTTAGCCCAAGCATTGGTGAAGTTCATTGCAGCCCGCCCATCAGCCACAATGTGGGATATGGCTGTTCCAACACAAAGGCCACCACAAGGAAATCTTGTTAGTTGCACCAATAACAAGGGCCGCTCCTCAATTGAAGTAGCACTGTAATCAACTCTAGGGAAAAGATGTTTGATTATCCCGTTTGGTGTAAAATCACCAAATTCGTCCAGTTTTGATTCAGAGTAAGCTTCCGTCAGCTGCGCTCCCATGGCGTGGCAATGAAGTTGTAGTCGGGCTCCTTCGATCCAATGAAGTCGGCCAGCAAGTGGGTAGTAGTGAACCAATGCACGGCTTAGGGAGTTCTTCATTGTCTCAATTGAAAATGGTATAATGGTGTTGTTGTTGGGTTTGTAAATGATGATGAGAGGTGCATGAGTCCACGGCATCACTTGGTCGCTCTCCGATAACAATAAAACGCCATTTGGGGTTGGCTCGCTTGGAACGACCATGCAAGTAGACTTGAAGGTTATCATTTTTGGTTGTAAGTACTTCAGTATATGGATTTCTATGCATCAAAAGATGACCTAAATGAAACACAAAATTTAACATATATATATAATCATTTATAAAATTATTTTGCACAGGTCCTTTTTTTTATTTGGTAACATACCCAGGCCCTTTTAATATCAGATGCCCTACGACTTCTCATCTATGGCAGCTTTTATCAATTTGGCATTATCGTCCTTGCCTCTCTTTTTCTAGGTGGCATTTAACCAAAAAGGCATCTCTGGTAGTATCCTGCACCTATGGCAGTGTCTTCTTGTGTTTGGACAGCAGTGAAAATCTTCAGCGGGTTAATTACACCGGAAATAATACACAAATTCGTACTTTCACATTCTTGAATTATCAAATTGTGACAATTATTATCCCATCTAGCTTGTAAGTGCTTCTATCTATTTGGATAAAAATTAAGTCACATATATGTGTCGCTCATAACCTTTTAACTCCAAAACTACGTACCCTAGTACGTTGCAAAATGTTAAAAAATTATGATGCGAAGGTCCTTCTATTGTAGTGCTTATCATATCACATGTCCTGCCACTTCTCATCTATTTGGCACTGTATATCTAGCACGTGTTCCTTGCCTGTCTTCTTTCTATCATTGTCCTTGCAATATTTTTTGTTTAGGTGGCATTTAATCAAATAGGCATCTCTAATAGTATCTTGCACCTATGGCAGTGTCTTGTCGTGTTTGGACAGCGGTACAAATCATACACAGATTCTTGCTTTTACCTTCTTTTTTTTCTTTTCTTTTTTTGACGTGAGTACTAAAAATTATAATTATATTTTAAATGAATAATTATTAAATTTTAAATTTAATGACAATTTTGGATGGATCAAACTAGGGATTCAATTGTATATTTAAGAGGGTAAGAGTGAAAATGCGTCTAATATTGGGAAAATGATTCTCTCCATTTCAAATAAGAGTAATATTGTCTTTTTTTTTTTTTTTTTTTTAGGGATAAATTTGCGGGACAAATTTACCCTCCTAAATATACTAAATGGATACTCTCCATTTTATTTGAAATTGAGAGGATCCGTTTCCAAGCTTATTGGATGATGTCTATTTGAGCGTGTTGAGCCATATTAATTAATTGTTCATCTAACTGCAAAGAAATTAATTAATGCTTAAGAATATTCATCTAGTTAAAATATTAAATTTAAACAATATTAATATATTAATATTGTTAGGCTCAAAAAATAACTATACATTGATGAATCCTACTAGGGGTGAAAAGGTTGGTAGTTATTAATCGCCTACTAACCGCTAACCACTTTTAAAGGCGGTTACGAAAAACCGTTAACCGCCTAGGAGATTACCATTAGCAATTTTAGGTTTTGAAAAAATTAGTAACCACTAACTGCCTATATATATATATAAGAGCCAAATATTGCACATTCAAGCCATTTAACTCGCATATGTTAATTTATTAGCATTGTTATTTGTTTGATTTTATGTTGTTTTAGTGTTTTTCAGATTTTTAATAAATATGTAAGAAATTTCATTGATTGTAGGCTTAATACACACTTTGAGAAGACTTAAAAAATGTGACTAAACCTAACCAATCATAATAGATGACCTATATGATGTGGTTAAATTTAATCAAATCAAAGAAATGATTAAATCCAAATTTCTCAAATTTGAGTTAAAATCGGATTAAATTCAAACTTAGATTCCGCACACGTCTCAGTATTTTGAGTTACCTTTCCAATACCATTAGTTCCATATATATATATAAGCCAACCACATAAGCTAGTTTTTTTTTTTTTTTTGACATGTCCACACAAAAGAAGGGGGAGGGAGAATTTAAACTAGTAATATCTGTTTTATTAGGTATGGTCTACGGCCGATTGAACTACCCCTTAAAAACACCACATAAGCAAGTTAAGCAAGTCAAGAAAACCAAATTATTAGAAAGAGGGAAGTAATTACCAGAACACTTAACAGTTAAAATGACAAAGGAAAAAGAAAGACACCTAAAGGCTACTGCAGTTAAAGTAAAATACAGTCGTAGGTGGACTTTTTTCTTTTTCTTTTTTTTTTTCCTTTTTTTTTTGGTTAGTCTTTCTAATCATTATAAACAAATTGGGCTATATAACTTACCAAAAGATCCATTATCTAGATCACTACTTTACTAGCAAAGCATGACCGCTTTATTTTTACTTTCAAAGTTTTTAAAGTGATACTCCAATCTCACAAACTAGACAATTATTTTAGTCCATCTTCTACATACTTCCGTTTGTTTGAATAAAAGTTTGGTGACATGCATTGCTCGTCATTTTTTAGCTTTAAATTCCAAAACTACGGCGCAAAGTGTTTAAAAAATAAAAACACCCGAAAAAAAAAAAGAAAAAAAAAAAAAGTCATTTATAAAATTATTATGCATGGTCCTTCTAATGTAGTGCTTATCACTAAAATATCAGATGTCCTACGACTTGTCATTTATGTGGCAGCTTTTATCAATTTGGCATTTCTCTTCTTTGTATCATTGTCCTTGCAATATATATCTTTTTCTAGGTGGCATTTAACCAAAAACGCATCTCTAGTGGTATCCTGCACCTATGGCAGTGTCTTATTGTGTTTGGATCACAGTGAAAATCTTCAGCGGGTTAACGCATCGAGAAATGCTATACAAATTAACGCTTTTTTTTTTTTTTTTTTTGATACAATAGTAAAAATTATCAGTGACTTTTGAATGAATCATTAGTAAATTTTAAATTTAATGATAATTTTGGATGGATCACATTAAAGATTAGAAATAAATACAAAATTAATCTTTGTGATTGGTCTAAATTACAAATCATTACATGTTGTATAATAAATAATTTATATGTTTGTGGTATAAAAAATAATTTATAAGTTCTCGGGGTAAACCAAAATAACAGTTTATTCCATAAAATCAATTTTCGTTAAGTAAATATAAGTTAACAGAACCCGTTACTTTGTCATATCATACTGCTATAGTAAATTAACTCAATCTCATCTATCTCCAAAATTTTACTCAGTGCGTAACCTTCCCTCATTTTCATCTTCCTCACCACGATTTTGGAGCATTTTGCAAAAATTTGACGGTCGCATTTTGCGAAGCGGCTAACGAAGATGAAGATGAGAGAAAGTTACACACAAAGTAAAATTTTGGAGATACAAGAAATTATGTTAATTTACTGTAGTCGTATGACTACGTAGAGTGAGGGTTGATGTAATTTTAGCTGGCATTGTAAAATGATGTGAAAAATCTTAAATTGTCATTTTTGAAAGTCATAAATTAATAATAACACTAGGTATGAAGTGGCAGAGTGACAGGTTTTGTTTAAATTACTTAATGAAAATTGATTTCAGGGAGTAAACTATTATTTTCACTACAAGCAATATGGTCTTTAGCGACCAAACAAATAGCGGCGACCCAAAAGTCGCCGCTATTGATGGGTCATTACCGGCGACTTTTTTTAGTTGCCGCTAATGATCCATTTATAGCGGCGACATCTGGGTCGCCGCTAATAGTCGACACTAAAAACCAAAAAAA
>NC_081549.1:3329941-3339410 GCF_901000735.1 Corylus avellana | reverse complement strand
CTATAAATTATTTTTTATACCACAATGAGTGATTTATAATTTAGGCTAACTACAAAGACCTATAAAATATCTTTTATATCACATGAAGTAATTTATAATTTAGGTCAACCACAATTATTAATTTTACATTTATTCCTAAAGGATAATATACTTGAGAGTGTAACCATGAAAGCGTGTATAACATTTGTTATCGATATTCAGTTGACAGCCACATAATTTGTAGTCGGTGCCACAAGTTGGCTTCGAGATAGAAAGAAAAGAATTAATCGGTTCATATTGCTCGACATTTATATGGCCTACATATTTCGGTACTGGTGCAGAATCCGGGATAGAAATAATGTTCTGACGCTGGAAAAACACATTTCCCGGTGTGAAAACAAAATAGCCATCAACTGTATCTTCAACGTGCAATATTGCATGAATGAGGCTTCTATTTCCCCACCCATCTTGTCAATTCCTGTATTGACAGCTACCACCGACCACGAGGGGTGGTGCTGAAATGATATAAGATACTTCTTGTGGGAAAATTGCTCCAGTGCGAATATGTATGCACGTAGTGTAATTTTTTGACACACTAATCATTTCTCAGCTCATATAACGTGGTTGTTACACTTTTCATTTTCATATCTGTATAAATAAATTTGTGTCGTGCTTGTGAGGATTTTGATTATTAACTGCCTGCTGATGTTATTTAAGTAATTTATGCTCATTTCTGGAACATTTGATTTTGTAGATTGCACCTGATTGGAGGCAGGCTCTGACCCTTAAGAAGACTATTGAAGATAAGATTGCTAAAGGTAATGGCTGGAATTTTTATCAACTTTTAATCACATAGTCGCATTGGACTGAAGTAATTTTGAATACATTTGTTGGAATGCAGATGGTGTTATTGGAATAGGCATCACGGCCACTGCCGTGGGACTTCTTGCTGGTGGGATTGCTGCAGCATTCGCTCGCAAGAACTGAGAACTCCCAATCTTAACAATGTAAACTGTGAGTCGCTTCCAGATTTGGCTTCTTTTAATAGTTTGAGTTTTCCCCCTGAAAGAATGTATCAAAATGGCTATATATTGAGAAATATATTTGGACAATTACCGAATTTAAGACACCTTTTATGTTATGGAAGAAGGCCTTTTGAATATGAACTGTTTACCGAGTATATTACACACAAACTAAACTACCTTTCCATGAATGTTTGTTAATGTGCAGTGATTTGGAGGATGAACGTTTGTTAATGTGCAGTGATTTGGAGGATTTTTTTTGTTTTTTTTATTAGAAAAAGTGTTTTAATGTGACATATAGGTAAATGTTTTTGGGTTTTGAAGAATGTTTTATGTTGAGTTGTTTGTTTATGTATTTATCTTGAGAACAAAAAATAAATGGCAAATAACATAAACATTGTAGGCACTCAGTATTGGAACCACTATTGCTTTCGGGTTCCCTACATGTTTGAAGCTTCATCAATAACATGGAAGTTCAAAAATGAAATTAGACAATTCATCTTTAAAAAAAATAACTAAGCATTGACTTAATTGTTGTTTTTTCAGATGTGATGTTGCATGTTACATTGAAAGGAATATATATATATATATATAGATTCGTGATTCAGAGTACACGTTGTGCAAGAAATTTTTTTTTTTTTAATATTTTAATGCAAAAAAAAAAATTACACTGGCGACTGGCGTGCTTAGCACGCCCCGTGCTCTTTTACTTCACCCATATATATATATATATATATATATATATATATATATATATAAAAAAAGCGGTGGTTGGCGTGATCTGTTCAGTGGTGGCAATTTTTGTTGATTATTTAGCGGCTTCTTGGTGTTGGTCACAAATGGGCAACTCCCGCGGTGGCAACTAGAATCGTCTGTGCCCCGGTTTCTGCAAAATCACCACCGTGGCAATGGCCACCACCTGTTGACCAGCCCTAGCAATTTTTATTTTTATTATTTTTGTCACTTTTACCTTCTAAATTTTTCTTTTAGCATTTCAAAAACACTTCTAAGTCTTTGTTTTTCAGAAACATTTTTCAAAATTTTACCAACCAAATTTGGATCTACATATAATACTTTTTTCAAAAGTGACTACCACCAAAATAATTTTTAATTTTCATTTTTTTATCAACTCTTAAAAAACTAAAACCTAAAACACTTTTCAAAACTTTACGAAACCAAACACGTCACTTTTTCATAACTCTTAAGGAAAATTTTATTCAACCAATGACAATAAAAACAAGTCCATGATCATACCTTTATATAGGCTTCAAAGACCTATAAACATTAAGGACTAAGAAATCTTAATTATTACAAATAAAGACTTCCAATTGCTAATTAACAATAATTCCTTAAAGTAAAACCAACACTCGTAAAAGGAAAACAAATAATAAACCAGCTTAAACTAACAATGAAAATCCAACTTTTGGTTGTTGACTCCATGCACGTTCAAACTTTTCTACTCCCATCCATCCACGTGAATCACTTATGAAGGACCCTTGATTTCTTCTGCGTCAAAAGATCGATGACCTAAATGGAAAAACAAAATTTAAGATATCTATAATATAAGCCATCCACACAAGGTATGCAAGCGAAGAAAACCCAATAGAAAGAGAGAAGTAATTACAACAAAAGTAAACAGTTGACATGAAAAAGAAAAAAGAAACCTAGAGCAGTTAAAATAAATATATATACAAGAATTTAACCTCTAAAACCATGAGATGAGAGATACTTGAATAAAAAAAATATGAAAAAAATATTTGGGCTATAACTCACCGAAGATCCATCATCATCACTACTAATTGACAGATGACTTCTTAAGACCGATCATATATCCTCGTAGAAAAACTTTTTGAAGGAATCCATGCATTGTGTTTGCAAACACAATGCTATGACGAGAGATCCTTCATCTGTTGGGCCTGGCATGATAAATATCTTACCATCAGAATTCAAAATCCCTGGACCCACGTAGAGAGGCTTTCCCCATCCAAAATCTACACTATACAAAGGCAAACTAATCCAGCTGCCAATACTAACATTAGGATTTCCTAAGAAAGGTGCTTCAGTGTATCCTCTGATGTGGAAGCTTTTCCTCAGAGGAGCCACATCTTTTTGACTTGTTATAAAATCAAGAGCGGATGTTATATACTCATCTGTAACTCTCTCAATTGCTTCCCTCAGTTTTCCAGCAGCATAACTTAGTGGCTCGGACAAGAGGTCAGCATAAAGGCATGTCGATGTCACGGCTTCGAAGATTGCATTCCCAAAGTATCCTTGAGGTAGAGGTGGTTTGAACCGATTGCGGCCGTCAGCTGCGAGGCGAACTCTTGTTGGTTGACAATTATCGCCTGCACGTGCCTTGCATGCACACCTCCAGATGTGGCCGGCGACAGCTTCGTATCTAGAATAGGGTCGTGCCAACACCATGTTTTGATTGGCTTTTTTCTGCAATTCCTCAACTTTCTCTTTGGTGACTTTGAGTAAGACAGCATTAGTTTCCTTTTCTTGCTCTGCTTTAGTGTCGGAGCAACCTATTAAGAGTGGTGGTTTTGAGAACGCTATATGATCAAAACGTGGAAGCACATGTGGTACTTCACGTGATCGTAACATGGTTCGATCATGAAACGGCATCTCATCACACCCCAGATCCTCTCCACGAGCCAACTTAGCCCATGCATTGGTGAAGTTCATTGCAGCCCGTCCATCAGCCACAATGTGGGATATGGCCGTTCCAACACAAAGGCCACCACAAGGAAATCTTGTTAGTTGCACCAAGAATAAAGGTTGTTCCTCAATTGAAGTAGTACTGTAATCAACTCTAGGGAAAAGATATTGAATTATCCCGTTTGGTGTAAAATCACCAAATTCATCCAGAGTTGATTCAGAGTAAGCTTCAGTCAGTTGAGCTCCCATGGCGTTGCAATGAAGTTGAAGTCGGCCTCCTTCGATCCAGTGTAGCCGGCCAGCAAGTGGGTAGTAGGGAACCAATGCACGGCTCAGAGAGTTCTTCATTGTCTCAATTGAAAATGGTATAATATTGGTGTTGTTGTTGGGTTTGTAAATGATGATGAGTGGTGCATGAGTCCACTGCATCACTTGGTCGCTCTCTGAAAACAATAGAAGGCCATTTGGGGTTGGCTCGCTTGGAACGATCATGCAAGTAGACTTTAAAGTTATCATTTTTGGTTCAGGCTTCGGTATATGGATAGTGTTGTGCAAAAGGTCGCGAATCTCTCACACAATCAATCAAGCGGAACAAACGTGATATAATGTTTAAAGAAAAATAAACAGCAATAACAACAAGAACACAAGATTTACGTGGTTCGGCAACTTGCCTACATCCACGGTGCAACAGTAGAGAGATTTCACTTATTCAAACGGGGAGACACAAAAGAGTATTAAAACACTCACAAACCCAAATCCCCAAATACACCCAATTTCTTCCTCACACTCAAAACAATACTGGTTCTTCCTAATTTCTGTAGAGCAATACAAATTTTTCAATCTCTTACAGAAAAAACCAGCACACTCTCTCGACTCCTCTCTCTCCTGCAGTAAAACCAATGGATATTTATAACCATATTGTACAAGAAGTCAAAAACAATGGCTTGCTCCTTTTGTTGACAAATGAAGAAATGATGAAGGAGATAATGTAGTTGCTTCTTTTGTTGACAAAAGGAATTCTAAAGAGTTAATGCAAACTTTTCAACAATTTGACTTCATTGTTGGAGAAGGCTTCATACGGTGTAATTGGAGAAGAAGAGCATGACAAGTTTGACCAAGAGACAAAGTTTTTCCTTTTTGTCTACTATGAGCCAATTTTTCAACAATTCTCCACCTTGGCGAATATTCTCTACTTCACTGTTGCACTCCCAATTTGCTTCAAATCTTCACGATATTGGCTAAGCTCAAACAATGTTTGAACTTAGCTCCAGTAACCACTTTGGTTAGCATATCTGCAGGATTATCTGCAGTTCCAATCTTTTGAAGAAGAATGTCTCCTTCTTCCATAATTTCACGAACAAAATGGAAACGGACATCGATGTGTTTTGTTCGAGCATGATGAACTTGGTTCTTCGCCAAATGAATAGCACTCTGACTATCACACAAAACTTTCACATGCTTCTGAAAACTACCCAAGTCCTCAATCAAACCATGTAACCAAATTGCCTCCTTTATGGCATCAGCAACTGCCATATATTCAGCTTCAGTAGTCGACAAAGCAACTGTAGTTTGCAAAGTTGACCTCCAGCTAACTGGTCCTCCTGCTAGTGTAAAGACATAACCTGTTGTAGATCGTCTTTTATCCAAATCACCAGCATAGTCCGAATCCACATAACCAACTAAAATTTTATCAAGTCCATTCTGAACTCGTTCAAACTTCAAACCAACATCTATAGTACCCAGAATATACCGTAGAATCCACTTTGCTGCTTGCCAGTGCCCTTTTCCTGGATCATG
Organism: Corylus avellana; assembly: GCF_901000735.1. Taxonomy (NCBI): domain Eukaryota; kingdom Viridiplantae; phylum Streptophyta; class Magnoliopsida; order Fagales; family Betulaceae; genus Corylus; species Corylus avellana. The sequence goes on along the minus strand of NC_081549.1, from coordinate 3,333,951 downwards.
CATATATCTGCTCACCATACTGACTGCTTGCGAAATGTCAGGCCTCGTACACACCATAGCATACATCAAGCTACCCACCAAATTTGCATATGGAACATGAGTCATGTGATCATGTTCCTCATCTGTACTCGGAGACATAGCGGCGCTAAGCTTAAAGTGCGGCGCTAATGGAGTAGTTGTAGGTTTGGTATTATCATCCATACCAAAACGCTTCAAAACCTTCTTCAAGTATTGTTTTTGAGTTAGGCAAACAATACCTTTCAACCTCTCTCGAGTAATCTCCATACCAAGAATCTTCTTGGCTTCTCCAAGGTCTTTCATTTCAAACTCATTTTTCAACTGAGCCTTCAACCTATCAATCTCCACAATACTTTTACATGCAATTAACATATCATCAACATATAAAAGTAAATAAATGAAAGTACCGTCTTGTAGCTTGCGAAAATACACACAGTGATCAAATTGGCTTCTTGTGTACTTTTGACCCATCATAAACTGATCAAATCGCTTATACCACTGTCTAGGAGATTGCTTCAAACCATACAGCGATCTGTTCAGTTTGCAGACCAAATTTTCTTTACCAGCAACTTTGAACCCATCTGGCTGAGTCATATAAATATCTTCTTCTAGGTCCCCATGCAAGAAAGCAGTTTTCACATCTAGCTGCACTAGCTCAAGATCAAACTGAGCAACCAAAGCCAATAAAACACGTATGGAAGAGTGTTTAACAACTGGAGAAAACACCTCGTTATAGTCAATACCTTCCTTCTGAGCGTAACCCTTGGCTACCAATCTGGCTTTGAAACGAATGCCATCTTGCTCTATAGAACCCTCCTTCTTGGTGTATACCCACTTGCACCCAATTGCCTTCTTTCCTTTTGGTAGTTGAACCACCTCCCAAGTTTGATTCTTGTAAAGAGACTGCATCTCCTCACTCATGGCTTCCTTCCACCTAGCTTTCTCTGAGTTGCCAATTGCCTCTTTGTAGGTTAAAGGAATATCATCTTCGGTAATTGGTAGTGCATAAGCTACTGTGTCAGTATACCGAGCTGGCTTCCTTATTTCTCGCCTTGGTCTACTGACTGCAATAGAGTCTGGTTGCTCTAGAGACCTTTGGGTTGGGATCTCTTCTTCAAATTCATTTGAAATCTCCTCTTCGGTCTCAAGTGGGAAGTTTATCTGTTCAGGTTGCACAGATACTTTTGGAACCTCAAGCTCCACCTGCTGCGTAGTGTTTCTTGTAGAATGATCAGATTCTTCAATTTGAGAATTCTCCACCTTGCATTTTCTGACCATTTCATCTTCATTGAAAGTTACATCTCGGCTAAGAATAACTTTCTTCAACTCGGGACACCAGAGTCTGTATCCCTTCACACCTGTGCTAAATCCCAAGAATACAGCTTTCTTGGCTCGCGGATCCAACTTGCTATCTTTGACATGGAAATATGCTGGGCAACCAAAAACATGCAATTTATTATAATCATTAGCCGGTTTACCTGACCACACTTCAGTAGGAGTTTTTCCATCAATTGCAGCAGCTGGCAACCTATTTATAAGGTGACATGCATAATTCACAGCCTCAGCCCAAAAACTCTTGCCCAATCCGGCATTGGACAACATACATCGTACCTTCTCCAGAATAGTACGGTTCATGCGTTCTGCCACCCCATTCTGTTGCGGAGTCCTACTGACCGTGAAGTGTCTGACAATCCCTTCATCCTGGCATATCTTCAAAAAAGGATCCGATGTGTACTCACCGCCATTATCTGACCTCAGTCTTTTAATTTTTCTGCCAGTTTGAGTTTCGATCATTTTCTTCCATGTCAAGAAAATTCCCAAGACTTCATCTTTATGCTTCATGCTGTACACCCAAATTTTCCTAGAAAAATCATCAACAAAGGTAACAAAATAATGTTTACCTCCCAATGATGGAACCTTCGTAGGTCCCCATACATCTGTGTGAACATAATCAAGAGTCCCTTTTGTGTTGTGAATTGCTGTGCCAAACTTGACTCTTGTCTGCTTGCCCAGAATGCAATGTTCACAGAATCCAAATTTGCCTGTCGTGGCACCATCCAACAGACCTTGCTTTGCTAACCCCTGCAAAGCCTTCTCACCTGCATGACCCAATTTCATATGCCATAATTTATTTCTATCAGGGATTACCTTTTTAGAGTTGTCAGAAATTGTGGCAGCTGCTCCTATAATGGTAGTCCCTTGCAGATGATACAAATTATTTTGTCGAGCAGCTTTCATCACCACTAGTGCACCAGAAATCACTTTCATGATTCCATTCTCCATAGTGATTTTGTAGCCTCTCGAATCAAGAGCACCCAAAGAAATCAGATTTTTCTTCATGTCCGGTACATACCGAACTTCTTTCAAAACTCTAGCTGTTCCATCATGCAACTTCAACCGGATTCTTCCTATCCCTTTCGTCTTACAGGCGACGTCATTTCCCATAAGAACTACTCCACCATCAATCAAATCCAAACTAGAAAACCATTCCTTGTTTGGACAAATATGAAAGGTACAAGCTGAATCCATTATCCACCCTTCTGAATGGCAATCAAAAGATGCTCCAGCCAAAGCAACATCTGAATCTGAATCTTCAATTTTCGTGCTCACCACATTAGCTTTATGCTCCTTGCCCTTAGCTTGTATTCTAGGACAATCCTTCTTCCAGTGACCTTTCTGACGACAAAACGCACATTCATCCTTCGCAAGAAATTTCCTGTCTGATGAAGTGCCTCTTTTCCTTGAAGCAGAACGGTTCCTACCCAAGGGTTTCTTACTTTCAGATCTGCCTCTTACTGTCAAGGCCCCTGACGTTCCACTGTGTGCCTGCTTATCCTTCCTTCGATACTCATCGTTCGTTAGTGCATTAGATACATCATCAAATTTAAGCGTATCTTTACCATACATTAAAGTAGTAGCAAGATGTTCATATGTATCCGGAAGCGAATTAATCAACACCACAGCTTTATCTTCATCATCAATTTTAACATCTAAATTTTGCAAATCAGCAAGTATTTTATTGAGATTATTCAAATGCTCTGGCATAGAAGTACCTTCAACATACCTGAAGCCGAAAAACTTCCTCTTCAAATAGAGCTTATTTTCGATGCCCTTGGTCATATACTTGTCCTCCAGCTTGTTCCACAACTCCTTTGCCATAGATTCCTTCATAACAAAATACTTCTGATCCTTTGCAAGACAGAGCCTGATTGTTCCACAAGCTTGACGATTAAGCTTTTTCCAATCTGCTTCTGACATCTCCTCTGGCTTGTCCTCCAGAGTCACATCAAGTTCTTGTTGCGCCAAAACATCCATAACTTCGCATTGCCACATGCCGAAGTTATTTCGTCCATCAAACTTTTCAACATCGAATTTTGCATTCGAGACAACAGATCTCACCACAGGTGCAGGTCCACCAGATTTCGAAGTTAATTCCTCCGTCATCGTGGTATTCCAAATTTTTCAATAAAACACTAAATCACCCAAACAATTGCCTAGGTTGAAACCCAAAGCTCTGATACCAATTTGTTGTGCAAAAGGTCGCGAATCTCTCACACAATCAATCAAGCGGAACAAACGTGATATAATGTTTAAAGAAAAAAATAAACAACAATAACAACAAGAACACAAGATTTACGTGGTTCGGCAACTTGCCTACATCCACGGTGCAACAGTAGAGAGATTTCACTTATTCAAAAGGGGAGACACAAAAGAGTATTAAAACACTCACAAACCCAAATCCCCAAATACACCCAATTTCTTCCTCACACTCAAAACAATACTGGTTCTTCCTAATTTCTGTAGAGCAATACAAATTTTTCAATCTCTTACAGGAAAGACCAGCACACTCTCTCGACTCCTCCCTTGCAGTAAAACCAATGGATATTTATAACCATATTGTACAAGAAGTCAAAAACAATGGCTTGCTCCTTTTGTTGACAAATGAAGAAATGATGAAGGAGATAATGTAGTTGCTTCTTTTGTTGACAAAA
>NC_081549.1:3328545-3329841 GCF_901000735.1 Corylus avellana | reverse complement strand
TATACAAAGGCAAATTGATCCAGCTGCCAATAAAAACATTAGGGTTCCCTAAGAAAGGTGCTTCAGTGTATCCCCTGATGTGGAAGTTTTTTCTCAAAGGAGCAACATCTTTTTGACTCGTTATAAAATCAAGAGCGGATGTTATGTACTCATTGGTAACTCTCTCAATTGCTTCCCTCAGTTTTCCAGCAGCATAACTCAGTGGCTTGGACAAGAGGTCAGCATAAAGACACGGCGATGTCACGGCAGTGAAGATTACATTCCCAAAGTATCCTTGAGGGAGGGGTGGTTTGAACCGATTGCGGCAGTCGGTTGAGAAGCTAACTCTTGTTGGTTGACAATCATCATTTGCACGTGCCTTGCATGCACACCTCCAAATGTGGCCAGCGACAACTTCGTATCTAGAATAAGGTCGTGCCAACACCATGTTTTGATTGGCTTTTTTCTGCAGTACCTCAATTTGCTCTTTGGTGACTTTGAGTAAGACAGCACTAGTTTCCTTCTCTTGTTCTGCTTTAGTGTCAGAGCAACCTATTAAGAGTGGTGGTTTTGTAAACGATATATGTTCAAAACGTGGACGCACAGGCGGTACTTCATGTGATCGTAACATAGTTCGATCATGAAATGGCATCTCATCACACCCCAGATCCTCTCCACGAGCCAACTTAGCCCATGCGTTGGTGAAGTTCAGTGTAGCCCATCCATCAACCACAATGTGGGATATGGCTATTCCAACACAAAGGCCACCACAAGGAAATCTTGTTAGTTGCACCAACAACAAGGGCCGCTCCTCAATTGAAGTAGAACTGTAATCAACTCTAGGGAAAAGATGTTGGATTATCCCGTTTGGTGTAAAATCACCAAATTCGTCCAGATTTGATTCAGAGTAAGCTTCCGTCAGTTGCGCTCCCATGGCGTTGCAATGAAGTTGCAGTCGGCCTCCTTCGATCCAGTGGAGTCGGCCAGCAAGTGGATAGTAGTGAACCAATGCACGGCCTAGGGAGTTCTTCATTGTCTCAATTGAAAATGGTTTAATGGTGTTGTTGTTGGGTTTGTAAATGAAGATGAGAGGTGCATGAGTCCACTGCATTACTTGGTCGCACTCAGATAACAACAAAAGGCCATTTGGGGTTGGCTCGTTTGGAACGATCATGCAAGTAGACTTGAAGGTTATCATTTTTGGTTCAGATTACTTTAGCATATGGATAAAATATACATATAATATATAGGCCAACCACACATAAAAGGAAAAAAAAAAAAAAAAGGCATTTATAAAATTATTATTCATGGTCCTTC
>NC_081549.1:3313514-3328445 GCF_901000735.1 Corylus avellana | reverse complement strand
TTTTTTCTAGAAGTTTTAGTATTTTTTTGTTTTTATTTTACTAAGGGTAGTTTTGTCATTGGAGGGAACATTGACAATGTTTTAGTAGTTTGAGTAAACATTGTTACAATTGAAACTTTTGGGAGACATTATCAATTTGATGATAGTTTGAGAAGGGTATGTAAACTTTTTCCTATATAACTTACCAAAGATCCATCTTCTTGATCTATCACCACTTTGGCATTTTAACCTAAATTAAGTGACACTTGAATTCCACCAACTACAAAAATTAACGGACAATTAATCAAGTAATTTTAGAAGTCATTCTTGTGTCACTCTAAAAATGAAGTGGTTTTTAAAATCACCATTTAATCAAAATTCAATAATGATCAATCACAAGCTCAATTGTGATTTTAAGAGGTACATCATTCTTGGAGGCAAAGACGGAGGGAGGGCGGGACCGGCTGGGGCCATGGTCCCCCCCCACTTCCTCAAAAAAGATATTACCGATTATTCAAATTGTTATAGCTACCTTCCAAAAAGTCTCTATAATTAATACACGTTTGCAATGACGTTGCTTATACACAAAGACAGAGGGAGGGGGGACCGGCTAGGGTCATAGTCCCCCCCACCCACTTCCTCAAAAAAGATATTTTAAGGAGTAAAAAAAAAAAGTACTGCCCCCCCCTACATTCTTGGAGGCAAAGACGGAGGGAGGGCGGGACCGGCTGGGGCCATGGTCCCCCCCCATTTCCTCAAAAAAGATATTACCGATTATTCAAATTGTTATAACTACCTTCCAAAAAGTCTCTATAATTAATACACGTTTGTAATGACGTTGCTTACACACAGAGACAGAGGGAGGGGGGACCAGCTAGGGTCATAGTCCCCTCCACCCACTTCCTCAAAAAAGATATTTTAAGGAGTAAAAAAAAAAAATACTGCCCCCACCCCCCCCAAAAAAAAAAAAAAAATTTATAGGTCTCGTAACTCTCCTCCACCGTTTCGATTGTTTGGCTTGGAAATTTGGTTAAGAATCTGAAAGTTTTTTTTTTTTTTTTAACCCTTCATAGATTGGCTGTTGGCTTGGAAACTTGGAAATTCCTGTTGCTAATTGGAAATTTATGTGTTTTTTGTTGTTATTTTCTTTATGTATGTATGTAAATCTTGGATATTTTCTCTATGAGGATTTCTGGTTCTTGATTTGGTATGGCCGTATGATAATTTTTTATGGGTTTTATTTTGATGGGTTTTTATAACTAATGCCATTGAGAAATCTCTAGTTTCTCTTTGAGTTTTTGTTCTACCCATTGATTTCAAGTTTGAAATCATAATGATTTAGGAAATTTTTGATTAGGTCCGAATTTAGGGGAATTTTAGTAAGAAGCTAAATTCCTAAAATTAACTAGGGACTTTTGTGTGTAGTGAATTTCTATGCGTGATTTAAGATCCGGGTTGTTAGATTAATGGGTTTAAAAGCTTTAATTTCATTATTGTTTATAGTATGGACATAAACCCTAATTTGTATAGTATGAATTAAATTAGGGCTTTTAGTCTGTGAACACTAGGATTACTAATTGGATAAGTTAATTACATTTAAAGCGTTAATTAACCCTAAACTTTTATGAGTTCAATGGAAATTGATGCCCATGGAGTTTAGCTTCTAATATGTCATATTATAATCATATTTATTATTGTATGTGAATATGAGTAGTATAAATTTGGGTTAAGTTGCTAGATCAATGTAATAGGAAGATAATAATAATTATAGGGTTAAAGTGTAATGTTTAACTTAGAGTCTATGTGATGATTATGTTATTCATGTGAGCTTACACTTATTTTTTCTTTATTTTCTAAAGACTCAAAATGATCATGTAAATTTATTTTGTAGATGATAAGAAAGTCAAATATAATACTTGACTATTTCAAAAGAAAAAAAGCACAAAGTTTATTGAAGTTTGATCCTGAATTGTGTGTCACTTATGAGAATATCATGTTAATCAACGAGGTGCAAAATAACTCAATGTAGGTCGCACTTTTTGAGGTTAGTACTCTTAGCTCAATTCCTAATCTAAGTGGTCTTGTAATTTGGATATTATGGTTATTAAATATTGAGAATATTGTTTGTTAGAATTTAAACATTTAATTGGAGAGTATGACACAATTCTAAGTTCAATTCCTCATAGTATTTAAGTACCAGTGATTAGAAAAAGAAAAAAAAAATAGAAAAAATCACTAATTCATTACACGCTACAAATAAATAAATTTGCTTTGGTCCCCTCCTATAAAATTTGTTGGTTCTGTCATGTTTGGAGGAATACAAAAATGATACAAGAGAAACTTATAATATTACTTCATCTGGTAAGTATTTTCGTCTCGTAACTCTTTTGGCTCGTAAATTCCAAAATTAGCCTGGGCTCGAAGTGTTAAAAACATAAAATTAAACACGCACCCAAAAAAAAAAAAAAAAATCATTTATAAAATTATGATGCAAAGGTCCTTCTAATGTAGTGCTTATCAATAAAATATTAGTGTCCTACGACTTCTGATCTATAGCAGCTTTTATCAATTTGGCATTATCCTTGCCTGTCTTCTTCGTATCATTGTCCTTAATTGCAATATCTTATTTTAAGGTGGCATTTAACAAAAAAAAAAAAAAGCATCTCTAGCTAGTAGTATCCTGCATCTATGGCAGTGTCTTGTTGTGTTTGGACGGTAGTGAAAATCTTCAGCGGATTAGCGCACGACAAATGCTACATAAATTCTCACTTTTATATTCTTAAATGCAATTTTTTTGACACAATAGTTAAAATTGGTCCTAAATTTTAAATTTAATAATAATTTTAGATGGATAACGTTAAAGATTAGGGATAAATATAAAATTAGTTTTTGTGGTTGGCTTAAATTATAAATCACTTCATGTGGTATAACAAATAATTTATATATTCCTCGTATAAAAAAATAATTTATAAGTACTTGGGCCGGGGTAGGCCAAAATAATAGTTTATTTCCTAAAACCTATTTTCGTTAAGTAACTTAACAAAATCTATTACTTTGTCACGTTATACTGCTGAAAATTAACTTAATCGCATCTATCCCCAAAATTTCACTTCATGCATAACCCTCCCTCATTTTCATCTTCCTCATCACGATTTAGAAGCATTGTGCGAGAATTTGACGGTCGTATTTTGTGAAGTGCTGACAAAGCAAAAGATGAGGGAGGGTTATGCACGGAGGAAAATTTTGGGAATATAAGATATTAGATTAATTTACTATAGTCGTACGACATGGATTGATGCCTGATGTGTAATCTTAGTTGGTCTCGCAAAATGATGTGAAAAATCTTAAATTGTCATTTTTGAAAGTAAAAAATTAATAATAACACTAGGTATAAAGTGACAAAGAGACAGATTTTGTTAAGTTATTTAACGGAAATTGATTTCAGAGAGTAAAATGTTATTTTGGTATACCTTGAGGATCTATATAAGTATTTTTTATACCACAATAAGTGATTTATAATTTAGGTCAACTACAAATACCTACAAATTATTTTGTAAACTATATGGACTGATTTATAATTTAAGTCAATCACAAAGATTAATTTTACATTTATTTCTAAAAATTATATATTTGAGGTTGTAAGAATGAGCTCGTGTAACATTTCTTTTCACAAAAGCGCGAACTGTTAGATGGATTCAATTGACGGCCACCAATTTCTAGTCGGTGCCACAGTCACATAAGTTGGCTTCGAGATAGAAAGATAAGAATTAAGCGGTTCATATTTGCTCGACATATATATTCAGAATATTTATTTGGTAGTTTTCAGCTAAAAGCCAATTAATTCAGTGGGCTTTGCTTTTTACAATATTTAATATTGGTAGGCTCAATAACAACTAAAACATTGATGCATCCAACTATCAACTGTACCTTCAACCTGCATTATTGCATGGATGGGGCTTTTATTTTCCCACCCACCTTGCTGCATGTATTGAAAGATACCACTGACCAAAAGGTACGGGTGCCAGTGCGCCACGTTTGGTACACTAATCCATTGAGATGTCTATCAACTGTATCTTCAACCTTTATTGCATGGATTAGGCTTTTATTTTCCCACCCAGCTTGTCAATTCCTGTATTGAAAGATACCACCGGCCACGAGGGGAGTGGCGCACTGGCACCCATACCTTTTGGTATACACCGTACACTAATGCATTGAGATGTCTTAAAATTTTTTTAAAATTTGATTTTTTTAAATTTATAAATTTTAACGGTTCATTTTATCTAAGCATCTAAAATAAATCATATTTCAGTATTTAATGAAAAAATATGATTTATTAAATTCCTTTAGAGTAACTTCTTTATTAAATGATAAAATATGATTTATTTTAAACGTTTAGATGAGATGAACGGTTGAGATTTATGAATTTTAAAATCTCAAACTTAAAAAATTTTTTAGGAGATCTCAATCCATAATAATCATACGTACAAGATCCGGATCACCCCATATTTATGGCTTAAATTGTTAGCAATTTAAATAATAAACTTGGAATTCGGCAAATATTCAATCAAATATTCAAATATTCAATCATTCATTAGAAAAAAAAAAAAAAAAAACAATCATTCAAAAAGCATCAAAGATTACAACTTTCACCATGTACAACTTCATGAATAAAATCAGAGTATTCTTCCATCTGATGTTTTGAGCGCCCCTTTTACCAACAGATGTGCTACCATATTTGTTTCACTTTTTGTGTGCATCACGACTACTCAAGATCGGAAACTGTGCAAAACAATCTTCGCACCTTCAATTAACATACCATATTTCTGTCACAGTTGGTCTTCCAAGAAAAGCATTAACAATCTTCAAGACACCTCTTTCCAAAATAACATTTTGTAGGCATAGATCTCTGCCAAAAAATACTACATTTCAAGCCGCATAAGCCTCGCCATTGTTGAGTCAGTGATATATGGAAGAGATAAGCACATTGATGTCAAAACCTTACCCATATACCTTTCCCTTACAATAACACCTACATCCATCAACTTTCTAGTCTTATCAATACCCGCATCCCAACTTATTTATAAACACCATCTGCAGGCATTTTCCACAATGAGATCACATTCATTTGCATTCTTACTCCCTGATTCTTGTCCTTTTGTACCACCCCTGAATAATCCTCATTTATTGAGAATCTCTATACAATTATATGGGCATGGTTTTCTTCTTAATTAATGAAAAGATAATATCTTAAGAGAAGATATGGCTCCGGCCAGGTTGATCTAATATATGTATAATGGTGGTGTTGGGTTTGTAAATGATGATGAGAGCTAGGTGCATGAGCACACGCCATTACTTGGTCTCCCTCAGGTAACAATAAACGGCCGTTAATTTGGGGTTGGCTCACTTGGAACGTACGATTAGGCAACTAGACTTGAAGTTTATCATTTTTGGTTCAGACTTCATGAGTATATATATGAATTTCTATGCTTTAAACCTTTGGTTCTTTTTTTTTCACTTTTTTTCTTTTTTCTTCTAAATTTTTCTATTAGAATTTCAAAAACACTTCTCAGTCTTTGTCTTTAAGAAACATCTTTAAAAATTTTACCAACCAAATTTGGATCTACGTATAATACTTTACTCAAATGTGGCTATCACCAAAATAATTTTTATTTTTCATTTTTTTTTTTTATCAAAACTCTTAAAAAACTAAAACATGAAACACTTCTCAAAACTTTACGAAACCAAACGTGTCACACTTTTTCATAACTCTAAAAGGAAAATTTTATTGAAGCAATGACAATAAAAACAAGTCCATGATCATACCTTTAGATAGGCTTCAAAGACTTATAAGCATTGAGGACTAAGAAATCTTAATTATTACAAATAAAGACTTCCAATTACTAATGAACAATAATTCCTTAAAATACCCTAAACCAACACTCGTAAAAGTAAAACAAATCATAAACCAGCTTATTGAAAATCCTATTTTTGGTTGTTGCCTCCATGCACGTTCAAACTTTTCTACTCCCATCCATCCACGTCAATCACCTATGAAGGAACCCTTGATTTCTTCTGCGTCAAAAGATGACCTAAATTAATGGAAAAACAAAATTTAAGATATATATAAGGCATCCTCACAAGGTATGCAAGCGAAGAAAGCCCAATAGAAAAAGGGAAATAATAAATTACCACAACAGTAAACAGTTAACACGGAAAAGAAAAAAGAAAACTAGAGCAGTTAAAATAAATATACTAGAATTTAACCTCTAAAACCATGAGATGAGAGATACTTTAATAAAAAAAAAAATTGGGCTATAACCCACCGAGGATCCATCATCATCATCACTACTGATTGACAGATGGCTCCTTAAGATTGATTATATATCCTCGTAGAAGAACTTTTTAAAGGAATCCATGTATTGTGTTTGCAAACACAATGCTATGACAAGAGATCCTTCATCTGCAGGACTTGACATGATAAATATCTTGCCATCGGAATGCAAGATCCCTGGACCCACGTATACAGGCTTTCCCCATCCAAAATCTACACTATACATAGGCAAATTGATCAAACTGGTGATATTAATATTAGGATTCCCTAAGAAAGGTGCTTCAGTGTATCCCCTGATGTGGAAGTTTTTCCTCAAAGGAGACACATCTTTTTGACTCATTATAAAATCAAGAGCGGATGTTATATACTCATCTGTAACTCTCTCAATTGCTTCCCTCAGTTTCCCAGCAGCATAACTCAGTGGCTTGGACAAGAGGTCAGCATAAAGACACGTCGATGTCACGGAAGTAAAGATTGCATTCCCAAAGTATCCTTGAGGGAGAGGTGGTTTGAACCGATTGCGGCCGTCGGCTCCGAAGCTAACTCTTGTTGGTTGACAATCATCGCCTGCACGTGCCTTGCATGCACACCTCCACATGTGGCCGGCGATAGCTTCGTATCTAGAATAGGGTCGTGCCAAAACCATGTTTTGATTGGCTTTCTTCTGCAGTTCCTCAACTTGCTCTTTGGTGACTTTTAGTAAGACAGCACTAGTTTCCTTCTCTTTCTCTGCTTTAGTGTCGGAGCAACCTATTAAGAGAGGTGGTTTTGAGAACGCTATATGATCAAAATGTGGAAGAACTGGCAATACTTCACGTGATCGTAACATTGTTCGATCATGAAACGGCATCTCGTCGCACCCCAAATCCTCTCCACGACCCAACTTAGCCCATGCGTTGGTGAAGTTCATTGCAGCCCGTCCATCAGCCACAATGTGGGATATGGCGGTTCCAACACAAAGCCCACCACAAGGAAATTTTGTTATTTGCACCAGCAATAAGGGTTGCTCCTCAATTGAAGTAGTACCGTAATCAACTCTAGGGAAAAGATGTTGGACCATCCCATTTGGTGTAAAATCACCAAATTCGTCAAGTTTTGATTCAGAGTAAGCTTCCGTCAGTTGCGCTCCCATGGCATTGCAATGAAGTTGCAGTCGACCTCCTTCGATCCAGTGTAGCCGGCCAGCAAGTGGGTAGTAGGGAACCAATGCACGGCTCAAGGAGTTCTTCATTGTTTCAATTGAAAATGGTATAATATTGGTGTTGTTGTTGGGTTTGTAAATGATGACGAGAGGTGTATGAGTCCACTGCATCACTTGGTCGCTCTCAGATAACAATAAAAGGCCATTTGGGGTTGGCTCGCTTGGAACAATCATGCAACTAGATTTGAAGGTTATCATTTTTGGTTCAGGCTTCAGTATCTGGATTTCTATGCTTTAAACCTTTGGTTTTTGTTTCTTATATAAGGATAGAGTTGCAAGAGGAAAAGACCATGTGATGAGAGATACTAGAATTAAAAATTGGGTAAAGACCATATATTCCCCCTTAAACTACCATTCAATCAAATTGACAATGTCTTCCAAATTTTTAATTGTAAAAATCTCTCTTAAACTATCAAAATATTATCAATGTTCATCTCAAGACTAACAAAAAGATAAAAATACCACTATAAATTTGAAAAAAATTAAAAAAATATTTTTTATAAAAAAAACGAATTTTTTGATTTTTCTTTCTTCAAACGAAATTTTTTAATTTTTTTAAAATGAAATTTTTATTTTAAAAAATTTATAAAACAAACAAAAAAATTTCAATTTTATAAAAAAAAATCGATTTTTTTTTTTTAAAAAAAAAGAAAATTGGTCACCACTTGATATATTTATATGTTTTGGTAGTTTGAATAGACATTGTCACAATTGAAACTCTATGGAGACTTTATCAGTTTGGTAGTAGTTTGAGAAGGGTATATACACTTGTTCCTAAAATGTTTGGGCTATATAACTTACCAAAGATCCATCTTCTTTATCTATCACCACTTTGGCATTTTAACCTCGGAAATTTATATATAAAGTGACACTTGAATTCCACCAACTACCAAAATTAACGGACAATTAATTGAGTACTTCTAAAAGTCCTTCTTGTCACTATAAAATTGAAGTAGTTTTGAAAATCACTATTTGATCAAAATTCAATAATGATCAATCATAAGCTCAATTGTAATTTTAAGTGTCATATCATTTTAAAAAAAATACAAAAATGACACAAGAAAAACTTGTAACATTACTTCATGTTGTAAGTATTTTTGTCTCATAACTTTTTTAGCTCATAAACTCCAAAATTACCCTGGGCTCGAAGTGTTAAAAACATAAAATTAAACACACACACACACACACAAAAAAAAAAAAAAAATCATTTATAAAATTATGATGCAAAGGTCCTTCTAATGTAGTGCTTATCAATAAGATATTAGATGTCCTACGACTTCTGATCTATGGCAGCTTTTATCAATTTGGCATTATCCTTGCCTGTCTTCTTTTGTATCATTGTCCTTAATTGCAGTATCTTATTTTTAGGTGGCATTTAACCAAAAAAAAAAAAAAAAGGCATCTCTAGACTCTAGTAGCATCCTGCATCTATGGCAGTGTCTTGTTGTGTTTGTCGTTTGGACAGCAATGAAAATCTTCAGCGGATTAGCGCACGACAAATGCTACACAAATTCTTACTTTTATATTATTAAATGCAAATTTTTTGACACAAATCAAATTTTTTATTTTCTTAAATGTAAAACTTGGTCCTAAATTTTAAATTTAATGATAATTTTGGATGGATCACATTCAAAATTAGAGATAAATATAAAATTGGTTATTGTAGTTGGCCTAAATTACAAATCATTTCATGTGATATAACAAATAATTTATATATTCCTGGTATAAAAAAATAATTTATAGATACTCGGGGTAGGCCAAAATAACAGTTTACTTCCTAAAACCAATTTCCGTTAAGTAACTTAACAAAATCTGTTACTTTGTCACGTCATACTGCTATAAATTAACTTAATCGCATCTATCCCCAAAATTTTACTCAATGTGTTACCCTCCCTCATTTTCATCTTCCTCACCACGATTTGGAAGCATTTTGCGAGAATTTGACGGTCGCATTTTGTGAAACGCTGACGAAGCTGAAGATGAGGGAGGGTTACGCACGGAATAAAATTTTGGGAGTATAAGAGATTAATTTAATTTACTATAGTTGTACGACATGGAGTGAGGCCTAATGCATAATCGTAGCGGGTCTCGTAAAATGATGTGAAAAATCTTAAATTATCATTTTTTTTAAAGTAAAAAATTAATAATAACACTAGGTATGAAACGGCAAAGTGACAGATTTTATTAAGTTACTTAACGGAAATTGATTTCAGAGAGTAAACTGTTACTTTGGCATACCTTGAGGACCTATAAATTATTTTTTATACCACAATGAGTGATTTATAATTTAGGTCAACTACAGAGACTTACAAATTATTTTGTATACTACATGGACTGATTTATAATTTAAACCAATTATAAAGATCAATTTTACATTTATTTCTAAAAATTATATATTAGAGAGTGTAAGAATGAGCGCCGTGTAACATTTCTCTTCATAAAAGCGCAAACTGTTAGATGGATTCAATTGACGGCCACCAATTTCTAGTTGGTGCCACAGTCACACAAGTTGGCTTCGAGATAGAAAGATGAGAATTAATCGGTTCATATTTGCTCGACAGGATTTGGCTTACATGTTGTTATTTTAATAACAGCATGTATGCTGTAGTTGAATCAACGGTCATGATTGAATTTTTAAATTGACTTACTTTCAAAAGCATTTAATAAGAGAGAGAAAATAAAAAAAGATTTTGAGAAATTTAATCTTAACCATTGATTAAACTACAGCATGTAAGTCAAATCCTACTCGACATATATGTTCAGAATATTTATTTGGTAGTTTTCAGCTAAAAGCCAATTAATTCAGTGGGCTTTGCTTTCAACAATATTTAATATTGGTAGGCTAAAAACAACTAAAACATTGATGCATCCAACTATCAACTGTACCTTCAACGGAACATGATCCTCTCCCGTCTATTATGGACTGAAGAATATTCAGTTCATGGTTAGGATTTTTTCTCAGAAATCTAATTGTCACAAATGGGACACATATCCCACTAATAGAAATATTAATAAAATATTATTTTAAATTAAAAAACAAATTAACAAAAAAATAAGAAAAAAGAAGGGGGTGGCTGGCCACCCCCTATAGTGGCCGACCACCCCCATTTTGGGTAGGGGGTGGCTTGAGCTACTCTTAATGGCCAACCAAGGGGTGGCCAAACCACCCCCAAAGGCCATAGGGGTGGACTGAGGCCCTTCATCTGCAAAGGGGTGGCTTAACGAGTAGAGCAGGGTGGTAGAAGCTAGGGGTGGTTGACCCAGCCTGAATGAAATCCCGGTATTTTCATGGCATGTGGCCTGTAGAGTCGTTCGGCCACCACAATTTGAAATGCATTAAGGGGTGGCTCCCTCACCACAAATAAGGGGTGGGGTGGCCAGCCATCCCCTTCCTTCTTTTTCTTTAATTTTTTTATTTTTTATTTTTTAATTTTAAATAATATTTTATTATTATTTTTATTAATGGGATATGTATCCTATTTGTGGCCATAAAATTTTTGAAATAAAATCTTAGTCATAAATTGAATATTTTCCAATTCATTATAAATTGGACAAAATCTTATTCCACAAAAGGTATGGGTGCCAGTGCGCCACGTTTGGTATACTAATCCATTGAGATGTCTGTCAACTGTATCTTCAACCTTTATTGCATGGATAACGCTTTGAGTAATGATACAAAGCACGCGGCGTGCGTGGCACGCCCACGCACGCCAGTGCAAAATTTTTTTTTTTTTTTTTTTTTTTTTTTTAAATAATAAAATAATAATAAAAAAAAAATTTGTGCCTGGCGTGCATCACTGTTGATGCACGCCAGGCGTGCATTCCATCATTACTCTAAGGCTTGAGTAATGATACAAAGCACGCGGCGTGCGTGGCACGCCCACGCACGCCAGTGCAAAATCCCAATCACCTTGTCAATTCCTGTATTGAAAGATACCACCGACCACGAGGGGAGTGGCGCACTGGCACCTATACCCTTTGGTATACTAATGCATTGAGATGTCTTAAAATTTTGTTTAAATTTGATTTTCTTAAATTTATAAATTTTAACTATTTATTTTATTTAAGTATCTAAAATAAATCATGTTTTAATATTTAATGTGAAAATATGGCTTATTAAATTCTTTTAGAGTAATTTTTTCATTAAATAATGAAATATGACTTACTTTAAACGTTTAGATGAGAAGAATGTTTGAAATTTATGTATTTTAAAATTTCAAATTTTAAAAAAAATTTAAGAAATCTCAATCTATAATAATCATACATACAAGATCCGGATCACCCCATATTTATGGCTTAAATTATTAGCAATTTAAATAATAAACGTGAAATTCAGCTTCTATGCGATGCGTTAGTCACCGCATAGGTGTTGTTATACTGAAACGATATTGATTTGAGACTCACAGCAAAAGTGAGTCACAAAATTCTGTCGTTTTTTTTCATCTTTTATGAGACTAAAAAAGTGAGTTGACGTAGACTGAATTTATGGTGTATAATACAAGCAAAAATCTTGTCTTGACTGACAATTTGTCAGATGACCCTTGAGAGCGTTTAGACATCCTGAACTGAGATTTTCCGATGAGGAAAGCTAGAGTGAGAAACGCGAAATCAAACATGTCTTTGAGGTTGGACATGGAATCTAGTCTAGGGAGTTTGACGAAAGAGTTGTTCTTGTTTGAGCCATGGACATCTTCAAAGAAATTGACCAAGATGTTGGACGACATGGTTTCCTCGTCTATCAACTTTATTGATTTGGAATCGAGCTTGAATGGTTTTGAGGTCCACAGAGCAACAGGGAGATTCAAATTTGCAATGATAGAAAAACAAAGTGTTGGGATGGAGTATTGAATCGTAAACTCAGTTTTACGGCGTCAGCTCACGTTTTTAGTCTCATAAAAAAGACCTTTGTTACTCTAAAAAACGACACAGTTTTGATATTCGCTTTTGTTGTAAGTCCCAAAACAGTGTCGTTTCAAAATAATAGCACCTCTGCGGTCGTTATAACTACTGCATAGAAGCCGAATCCATAAATGTGAAAGAGTTTCTATAAGATTCATGCGTCCAAATAAGAAGTGAATTACTCGAAACCTGGGCAAATAAGTAAGCCATTAAGAGGTTCTTTCTCATTTTTGTTGTATTTTGAAGTGAAACCTCGTTCATTCAATCATCCAAAAAGCATAAAAGAATATTACAACTTTCCTCATGTACAACTTCATGAATAAATCAGGGTATTCTTCTATTCAAATTTCCTCCGTTGATTTTTTGAGTGCCTCTTTTGCCAACAGATGTGCCGCCATATATGCTTCTCTTTTTGTTTGCACCATGAACCAAAATTGAAATCTGTGCAAAATAATCTTCGCATCTTCAATCAATGTACCCTATTTTTGCCACAGTTGGTCTTCCAACTAAAAAACATTAACAATTTTTAGGACATCACCTTCCAAAATAACATTTTGTAGGCTCAAATATCTGCAAAAAAATATTGTCTTCCAAACCGCATAAGCCTCTGTCATTGTTGGGTCGATGATATACAAAAGAAACATGCACATTGATGCCAAGACCTTACCCATACCATCCCTTACAATAAAACCCACGCCCATCAACTTTCTAGTCTTATCAATAGCCGTATTTCACTTTATTTTATATACACTACCTGGAGACACTTTCCACTCTGGAATTACATTCATTTGTCTTCTTACCCCCATATTCTTATCTTTTTGTACCGCCCCGTAACTATCCAATTATATGGGCAATATGGTTTTCTTCATAATTAATGAAGATTATATTTTAAGAGAAGATACGGCTCCAGGTTGAAGTAATATATATATATATATATATATATATATATATATATATATAATGTAGTTTCACATGTGTTAAGTATGTATATATTGTCTGTCTTATTACCCTGTATATATAGGCTTCTTTTGTATATTATTCAGTGTAATTAAACATACAACTTTATTCTTAACATGGTATCAAAGTCAAAAGTTATGGGATCGAACCTTGACACCTTCAAATCACCATCATTTAATTTAAATATTTCACGTGTTGGGCTTCACCTATTAAAAGGGAGTAGAAAGTTTGAGCTTACACTTGAGAAAAAATGTTAAAGTAATGATTAAGTAATTAAATTTACATCTTCCTATCAACTTAAATTTTTGAGATAATTAATAATATGATATATATATATATATATGTATGCCAACCACACAAGGTACGCAAGCCAAGAAAACCAAATTAATAGAAAGAGGGAAATAATTACCAGAACAGTTAACGGTTAACATGACAAAGGAAAAAGAAAGAGACCTAGAGGCTAGAGCGCGCAGTTAAAGATTTTTTTTTTTTTTTCTTTTTCTTTTTCTAACCATTATACTCTAAAATTTAACCTCTAAACTAAGACTGAGATGAGAGATACCATAATTGAAAAACAGTTTGGGCTATATAACTTACCAAAAGATTCATCATCTTGATCACTACTTTACCAACAAAGTATATGACCACTTTATCATTTTAACCTTCAAAGTTTATAAAGTAACACTCAAATCTCACCAACTATCAAACTGTGGCACTTCCGTCACTCGTAATTTTTTAGCACCAAAACTACCGTGGGCGTGAAGTGCTTAAAAAATAAAAATACAAAAAAATAAAATCATTTATATAATTATTATGCATGGTCCTTCTAATGTAGTGCTTGTCACTGAAATGTCAGATGTCATACGACTTCTCATCTATTGCAGCTTTTATCAATTTGGCACTATCCTTGCCTGTCTTCTTTGTATCAATATGACAATATCATTGTTCTCGCAGCATCAATATGACAATATCATTGTTCGATAATTAATTAAAATTATTGGTTAATTTGATTAATTAATTGATATCATTTCGATAAAAAATTATTTTGAAAATTTTGGTTAAAACAGTTAATCAGTTAATAACGGTTTGGTTAACCGCAAGTTTTTATTTTTTATTTTTTAAACATGAGTTTTTTTTTTTTTTTTTTTTTTAAAATTGAGCTAAAAATTAATTGTGTTTGGGGCCCAAATTGCTTTTTTTTGTTTGTGCTAAAATAACTTATTGAACGATTTTTTTTATTTTTTATAAATTGGCCCCATTAATTAACGTAATAAGTGTCCAACATATGAGCCGTGATTCACAGCACGCCGCGTGCTAGGCACTCTAGGCAGCAAATTTTTTTTTAAAATATTTTAATGCAAAAAAAAAAAAAAAAAATTGCCGGCGTGCTATTTATCTTCACCCCCAACATATATATGTTCTACCAAAAAAACAAAAAATCTTATCAATTTATTATCGGTTAACCGACAAAAAAATAATTATACCAATTATCCGAATCTCACCGATTTAGGTATAAAAATTCTTAACTGATTACTGACCGACTTTTGGCGATAGGCGATTAATT
>NC_081549.1:3309578-3313414 GCF_901000735.1 Corylus avellana | reverse complement strand
TTTTTTTTTTTTTTTTTTTTTTTTTTTATAAATTGGCCCCATTAATTAACGCAATAAGTGTCCAACATATGAGCCGTGATTCAGAGCACGCCGCGTGCTAGGCATGCTAGGCAGCAAATTTTTTTAAAAAATATTTTAATGCAAAAAAAAAAAAAAATTTGCCGGCGTGCTATTTATCTTCACCCCCAACATATATATGTTCTACCAAAAAAAAAAAATCTTATCAATTTATTATCGGTTAATCGACAAAAAAATAATTATACCAATTATCTGAATCTAATCGATTTAGGTATAAAAATTCTTAACTGATTACCGACCGACTTTTGGCGATAGGCGATTAATTCGGTTCGGTCACAGTCAATAGGCGGTAAACGGTTAATCTGCCCACCCCTACCTGCACCTATAGCTGTGTCTTGTTGTGTTTGGACAACAGTGACAATCTTCAGTGGGCTATTAACCAAATTCTCACTTTTACATTCTTGAATGCATATTTTTTGAAATAATAGTAAAAATTATTATTAAAATATTTTGAATGAATCACTAATAAATTTTAAATTTAATGATAGTTTTAGATTCATCACATTAAAGATTGTATACTTGAGAGGGTAAGAATGAGAGCGTGAAGCATTTCTTATCATAAAGATCCAAGCGTGAACTTTTGGATGGATTCAATTGACAGCCACCAATTTGTAGTCAGTGCCACCAATGGCGGATTTACACAGGGGCGACCTGGGGGCAGGCGCCCCTGGTAAATTTTTTTTTTTTTTTAAATTCAACAAGTATTTTCAATCAAAATTTTAAGGGTGCCCCTGGTAAAAAAAAAAAATACCAGGGACACCTTTGGCCTTCTTTTTTGTTGTTTAAATGGTCATTTTGTGGAGAAATGAGGCTATTTTTTATTAAAGAGAGAGAATAAAGTTATATTTTATTAGTGGAGAGAGAGTAGATAATAGTTTATAGATAAATGTGGTTTTTTTTGCTAAATTTAGACTCTAGTCTCTTTTATGTAGACTTAGACTCTAATGTAATTTATGCTTTGAGATTTGACATTTTTCTAAAAGAAATAGCTGTATGCTAATATATAGCTCACTAAAAGTACTCATTTTTCTTAGACACTAGTAGTCATTTAATTGTGCTTAGTTTATTTCGTAAGTAGTTTAAATTATTATGTGTTTGTAACGTCGTTAGATGAAGATTTTTAATAGTTACTTTGATTTTTTTTTTTGGTAATTTGATGAGTTTGATTTGATTTGTGATACATATATTATGGTATAATTTATTTTATGATTGTATTTATCGTATTATAAAAAATATATATAATACATAAAGAAAAAAAAAATTATTTTTTGACGCCCCTGGTAACTCTAATTCCTAGATTCGCCACTGAGTGCCACAAGTTGGCTTTGAGATAGAAAGATAAGAACTAATCGGTTCATCTTGCTCGACATATTTATATCCAAAATATTTATTTGATATATAGTTTTCAACTAAAAGCCAAATAATTCAGTGGCTTTGCTTTCAACAATTATTAATATTGGTGGGTTCAGATAACAAGTAAACATTGCATTGATGCATCCAAGTACGGCATATACAGATTTCGGTGCAAAATCTGGAACAGAAAGATAAGGTTTAGACGGAAGAAAAGCTTTTGTTTCCCGGAGTGGAAACAACTTTATCTTCAACAATTTTTTTTTTTTTTTTTGGTTGGGATTACCGTTTTTCTTTTGGTAGGTGCATGCATAATGCATTATTGCATTGCATTGATCGATGAGGCTTTTATTTCCCCAGAAACAGTAGCTAAGCCTTCAAACCATATGCGACCCCACACCCACCCCACACACACACACACACACACACACACACGCCTTGTCAATTCCTGTAGCATGATAGATACCACCAACTAGGAGGGGTTGTGGTGCCCGTGTCTTTGGTATATGATAATCACACGAGATCCGTATTACTTGAATTGTTAGCAATTAAAATAATAAATGTAAAATAATTTTTATGAGATTTATATGTCCAAATAAGAGGCAGACTGTTCAAAATAAGCCCATTACAACTTTTAGCAGGTACAACTTTATAAATAAAATCAGAGTATTTTTTTATCCAAATTTTCTCCATTGATGTTTTGAGTGCCTCATTTACCAATAGATGTGCTGCCATATTTGCTTCACTTTTTGTGTGCATCACGACTCAAGATCGGAAACTGTGCAAAACAATCTTCACATACATCTTCAATCAATGTACCGTATCTTTGTCACAGTTGGTCTTCCAACTGAAAATTATTAACAATCTCCAAGGCACCACCTTCTAAAATAACATTTTGTAGGCCTAAGTGTCTGCCAAAAAATACTTCATTCTAGGCCGCATAAGCCTCCGCCATTGTTGTATCGGTGATATACGGAAGAGACAAGCACATTGATGCCAACACCTTACCCATACCTTTTCCTTACAATAACACCCACATCCATCAACTTTCTAGAATTATCAATAGCTGCATTCTAATTTATTTTATATACACTCTCTGGAGGTGTTACCACCATGGTATCACATTCATTTATCTTCTTACCTCTTGATTCTTGTCTTTTTGGAAATAGGATCTTCTCCTAGTTATAGTGGAATGGTATTTTTATCTTTCCACTTTTTAAATGAACAAAAATATCTATTCACTATAACTAACTGAATACTTTTCAATTTAAATAAAATTGAGAGAATTCTAATTCGACTTTTTGTACCGGTAATAATTGTCATTTATTGAGAATCTCTATCCAATTATATGACATGGTTTTCTTTTATCGATGCGATTATTGCTCACATCGATAAAAGCATGGACCATTTGAAGCAGTTCTTCACCCAACAGTTGGACCAGATGAGGGAGCAAGTAGGCAAGGTCGAGCAGCTTCTTAGGGACCAGTTCGCCGCATTCACCGCAGAGCGAAGGGCGGCAACCAGAAAATCAAACAACCTTGTCCAAGAAAATTAAAATGAAAATTGCGAAATGTATGTGAAAATTAAAAATAGACGACGCTGTCCAAGAATTATATGGAAGTTGAAAAATGAAATTAGTCAATCCATCATTAGCGTAGTCAAACCAAGAAAGAAGAAGAAGAATTTTTAAATTTAACTACACTTATTAGATCGATGTACCCGAAGTTCCCAATGTTATCAGGATCTCCTAGAATTCTTTCAAAATTTGAGAATCTCAAATTTTGAATCTTGACTATTCATTGTATTTTAAGGGTTCAAAACAAAAGGCTTTTCAGCTTTTCAGAGCTTGAGAGATGAGAGATACTAGAATTAAAAATTTTGGTAAGGTCCATATACTCCTTTCAAATTACCATTCAATCGACAATATTACCCTAAACTTTCATTTGTGATAATGTCCCTTTCAAACTATCAAAATATTGTCAATATTCCCTTGAAGGCTAACAAAAAGATAAAAATACACCTATAAATTTTTCAAAAAGACAAAAATACCCCTATAAAAATGAAAAAAAAAAAGTTAAAATTAAAAAAGATTCGTTTTAATTTTTTTTTTTTAAAAAAAAAATCAATTTTTAAAATGTAGGGAAAACTTTACTAAGCCCTCCTAAACTTCTGGCCGATTTTGCAGACCCTCCCTGAACTTCCAAATCTCTTATTTTGGACCCCTAAACTTTTATTTTCTCTCAGTTTGGACCCCTCTCTTATTTTTCAATATTAGATTAAACGGTTTTACTTTTTATACCCATTATACCTCCACATTAAAAATACACCGTTTTGGGCCTCAAAACTACAACACTCACCCAGCCCAAAACGACGTCGTTTTGGGCATTAATTTTTTTTTGCCAAGGGGG
>NC_081549.1:3306165-3309558 GCF_901000735.1 Corylus avellana | reverse complement strand
TTATTTTCGATAATTAATTAAAATTATTGGTTAATTTGATTAATTAATTGATATCATTTCGATAAGAAATTATTTTGAAAATTTTGGTTAAAACAGTTAATCAGTTAATAACGGTTTGGTTAACCGCAAGTTTTTATTTTTTATTTTTTAAACATGAGTTTTTTTTTTTTTTTTTTTTTTAAAATTGAGCTAAAAATTAATTGTGTTTGGGGCCCAAATTGCTTTTTTTTGTTTGTGCTAAAATAACTTATTGAACGATTTTTTTTATTTTTTATAAATTGGCCCCATTAATTAACGTAATAAGTGTCCAACATATGAGCCGTGATTCACAGCACGCCGCGTGCTAGGCACTCTAGGCAGCAAATTTTTTTTTAAAATATTTTAATGCAAAAAAAAAAAAAAAAAATTGCCGGCGTGCTATTTATCTTCACCCCCAACATATATATGTTCTACCAAAAAAACAAAAAATCTTATCAATTTATTATCGGTTAACCGACAAAAAAATAATTATACCAATTATCCGAATCTCACCGATTTAGGTATAAAAATTCTTAACTGATTACTGACCGACTTTTGGCGATAGGCGATTAATTCAGTTCGGTCACAATCAGTAGGCAGTAAACGGTTAATCTGTCCACCCCTACCTGCACCTATGGTTGTGTCTTGTTGTGTTTGGACAACAGTGAGTGGGCTATTAACCAAATTCTCACTTTTACATTCTTGAATGCATATTTTTTAAAATAATAGTAAAAATTATTATTAAAATATTTTGAATGAATCACTAATAAATTTTAAATTTAATGATAGTTTTAGATTCATCACATTAAAGATTGTATACTTGAGAGGGTAAGAATGAGAGCGTGAAGCATTTCTTATCATAAAGATCCAAGCGTGAACTTTTGGATGGATTCAATTGACAGCCACCAATTTGTAGTCAGTGCCACAAGTTGGCTTTGAGATAGAAAGATAAGAACTAATCGGTTCATCTTGCTCGACATATATATATCCAAAATATTTATTTGATATATAGTTTTCAACTAAAAGCCAAATAATTCAGTGGCTTTGCTTTCAACAATTATTAATATTGGGAGGTTCAGATAACAAGTAAACATTGCATTGATGCATCCAAGTACGGCATATACAGATTTCGGTGCAAAATCTGGAACAGAAAGATAAGGTTTAGACGGAAGAAAAGCTTTTGTTTCCCGGAGTGGAAACAACTTTATCTTCAACAATATATATATTTTTTTTGTTGGGATTACCGTTTTTCTTTTGGTAGGTGCATGCATAATGCATTATTGCATTGCATTGATCGATGAGGCTTTTATTTCCCCAGAAACAGTAGCTAAGCCTTCAAACCATATGAACACCCACACCACCCCCCCCCACACACACACACACACGCCTTGTCAATTCCTGTAGCATGATAGATACCACCAACTAGGAGGGGTTGTGGTGCCCGTGTCTTTGGTATGATAATCACACGAGATCCGTATTACTTGAATTGTTAGCAATTAAAATAATAAATGTAAAATAATTTTTATGAGATTTATATGTCCAAATAAGAGGCAGACTGTTCAAAATAAGCCCATTACAACTTTTAGCAGGTACAACTTTATAAATAAAATCAGAGTATTTTTTTATCCAAATTTTCTCCATTGATGTTTTGAGTGCCTCATTTACCAATAGATGTGCTGCCATATTTGCTTCACTTTTTGTGTGCATCACGACTCAAGATCGGAAACTGTGCAAAACAATCTTCACATACATCTTCAATCAATGTACCGTATCTTTGTCACAGTTGGTCTTCCAACTGAAAATTATTAACAATCTCCAAGGCACCACCTTCTAAAATAACATTTTGTAGGCCTAAGTGTCTGCCAAAAAATACTTCATTCTAGGCCGCATAAGCCTCCGCCATTGTTGTATCGGTGATATACGGAAGAGACAAGCACATTGATGCCAACACCTTACCCATACCTTTTCCTTACAATAACACCCACATCCATCAACTTTCTAGAATTATCAATAGCTGCATTCTAATTTATTTTATATACACTCTCTGGAGGTGTTACCACCATGGTATCACATTCATTTATCTTCTTACCTCTTGATTCTTGTCTTTTTGGAAATAGGATCTTCTCCTAGTTATAGTGGAATGGTATTTTTATCTTTCCACTTTTTAAATGAACAAAAATATCTATTCACTATAACTAACTGAATACTTTTCAATTTAAATAAAATTGAGAGAATTCTAATTCGACTTTTTGTACCGGTAATAATTGTCATTTATTGAGAATCTCTATCCAATTATATGACATGGTTTTCTTTTATCGATGCGATTATTGCTCACATCGATAAAAGCATGGACCATTTGAAGCAGTTCTTCACCCAACAGTTGGACCAGATGAGGGAGCAAGTAGGCAAGGTCGAGCAGCTTCTTAGGGACCAGTTCGCCGCATTCACCGCAGAGCGAAGGGCGGCAACCAGAAAATCAAACAACCTTGTCCAAGAAAATTAAAATGAAAATTGCGAAATGTATGTGAAAATTAAAAATAGACGACGCTGTCCAAGAATTATATGGAAGTTGAAAAATGAAATTAGTCAATCCATCATTAGCGTAGTCAAACCAAGAAAGAAGAAGAAGAATTTTTAAATTTAACTACACTTATTAGATCGATGTACCCGAAGTTCCCAATGTTATCAGGATCTCCTAGAATTCTTTCAAAATTTGAGAATCTCAAATTTTGAATCTTGACTATTCATTGTATTTTAAGGGTTCAAAACAAAAGGCTTTTCAGCTTTTCAGAGCTTGAGAGATGAGAGATACTAGAATTAAAAATTTTGGTAAGGTCCATATACTCCTTTCAAATTACCATTCAATCGACAATATTACCCTAAACTTTCATTTGTGATAATGTCCCTTTCAAACTATCAAAATATTGTCAATATTCCCTTGAAGGCTAACAAAAAGATAAAAATACACCTATAAATTTTTCAAAAAGACAAAAATACCCCTATAAAAATGAAAAAAAAAAAGTTAAAATTAAAAAAGATTCGTTTTAATTTTTTTTTTTTAAAAAAAAAATCAATTTTTAAAATGTAGGGAAAACTTTACTAAGCCCTCCTAAACTTCTGGCCGATTTTGCAGACCCTCCCTGAACTTCCAAATCTCTTATTTTGGACCCCTAAACTTTTATTTTCTCTCAGTTTGGACCCCTCTCTTATTTTTCAATATTAGATTAAACGGTTTTACTTTTTATACCCATTATACCTCCACATTAAAAATACACCGTTTTGGGCCTCAAAACTACAACACTCACCCAGCCCAAAACGACGTCGTTTTGGGCATTAATTTTTTTTTGCCAAGGGGGTGGTCCGGCCACCCCCAAA
>NC_081549.1:3263816-3306145 GCF_901000735.1 Corylus avellana | reverse complement strand
CAAAATGATATCGTTTTGGGCTAGGTTGTTTTTTTTTTTTTTTTTTTTTAAGTTTTTCAATATTTTTAATATTTTGCATTTTCTTTTTTCTTTTTTAATAAAAAATAATAATTTTAATGCCCAAAACAGTGTTGTTTTGGGCTGGGGTGGGTGCTGTAGTTTTGAGCATTTTCGAAATTTCAAGTGGGCTGGGTATGGGTATAATGGGCATAAAAAGTCAGACTGTTTGACTTTAACATTGAAAACTAACAGAGGGGTCCAAAATGAGAGAATGAAAGTTCAGGGGTCCAAAATGAGAGATTTGAAAGTTCAGGAGGGTCTGCAAAATCGACTGGAAGTTCATGAGGGCTTAGTGAAGTTTCCCTTAAAATGTATTAAAAAAAAAAACTGGAAATTTTTATTTATGAAAACATTTTTGTTTAATTTGTTTTTTTTTAAAAAAAATTATTTCTTCAAACGAAAATTTTTAATTTTTTTAAAATGGAAATCTTTATTTAAAACAAATTATACAACAATTTTATTTTATTTTTTAAAAAAAAATTCTTATAAAAAGGACTTTTTATTTTTAAATTTGGCCACCACTTGAATTATATATATATATATATATAGTTTTAGGTTTTTTCTAGAAGTTTTACTATTTTTTTGTTCGTTTTTATTTTACTAAGAGTAATTTCGTCACTTGGAGAAATATTGACAATGTTTTCATAGTTTGGGAGAGATATTATCACAATTGAAAGTTTAGAAAAGACGTTGTTAATTGGGTAATAGTTTAAGAGGAGTATGTGAACTAATTTTCTCAAAAAAATTTAGGTTATATAACTTACCAAAGATCCATCTTCTTGATCTAGCTAACACCACTTTGGCATTTTAACCTTGGAAATTTAAAAATTAAGTGACACTTGAATCCCACCAGCTACCAAAATTAACTAGCAATTATTCGAGTAATTTTAGAAATCATTTTTGTGTCACACCAAAAATAAGGTATTTTTAAAATTATCATTTGATCAAAATTCAATAATAATTAATCACAAGCTCAATTATGATTTTAAGAGCTATATTATTTTTGGAAGAATACAAAAGTAATACAAGATGGACTTGTAACATTTTCTGCTCATATTTTTTTAGCTCATAAACTCCAAAAGTACCCTAGGCTCAAAGTGTTAAAAACGTAAAATTAAACACACCAAAAAAAGAAAAAAAATCACTTATAAAATTATTATGCGCAGGTCCTTCCCAATGTAGTGCTTATAATATCAATATCATATGTCCTACGACTTCTCAAAAAAATAAAAAAGGGTGGTTGGCGTAATAGCCACCTGTTCAGTGATGGCAATTTTTGTTGATTATTTAGTGGCTTCTTTGTGTTGGTCACCAAAACTATTGGGCAACTCCCGCGGTGGCCACCAGAACCGTCTGTGTCATCGTTTCCACAAAATTACCGCCGTGATAGTAGCCACCACATGCATGTGGACCGACACTAGGAATTTTTTTTTTCTTTCACTTTTTTCCTCCTCCTTCTAAATTTTTCTTTTAGCATTTCAAAAGCACTTCTCAGTCTTTGTTTTTCAGAAACATTTTTCAAAATTTTACCAACCAAATTTGGATTTACATATAGTACTTTTTTCAAATGTGGCTACCACAAAACAATTTTTAATTTTCAATTTTTATCAGAACTCTTAAAAAACTAAAACCTAAAACACTTATCAAAGCTTTACGAAACCAAATGTGTCACACTTTTTCATAACTCTAAAGGGAAAATTTTATTCAACCAATGACAATAAAAGCAAGTACGTCCATGATCGTACCTTTATATAGGCTTCAAAGACTTACAAGCATTAAGGACTAAGAAATCTTAATTATTACAAATAAAGACTTCCGAATACTAATTAACAATAATTTCTTATAAAAAGTACCCTAAACCAAACACTCGTAAAATTAAAGAAAAACAAATCATAAACCAGCTTAAACTAACAATGAAAATCCAACTTTTGGTTGTTGCCTCCAAGCACGTTCAAACTTTTTTACTCGCATCCATCCACGTGAATCACTTATGAAGGACCCTTGATTTCTTTGCATCAAAAGATGACCTACATGGAAAACAAAACTTTAGATATATATAAGCCATCCACACAAGGTATGCAAGCGAAGAAAACCCAATAGAAAGAGGGAAGTAATTACAACGACAGTAAACAGTTGACATGAAAAAGAAAAAAGAAACCTAGAGTAGTTAAAATAAATATACTAGGATTTAACTTCTAAAACCACGAGATGAGAGATACTTGAATGAAAAAATAAAATAAAATAAAAAATAAAAAATAAAAAATTGGGCTATAACTCACAGAAGATCCATCATGATCACTATAGATGACTTCTTAAGATTGACCATATATATCCTCGTAGAAGAACTTTTTAAAGAAATCCATGCATTGTGTTTGCAAACACAATGCTATGATAAGAGATTCTTCATCTGCAGGACCTGGCATGACAAATATCTTGCCATCAGAATGCAAGATCCCTGGACCCACGTATACTGGCTTTCCCCATCCAAAATCTACACTATACAAAGGCAAACTAATCCAACTGCCAATGTTAGCATTGGGATTCCCTAAGAAAGGTGCTTCAGTGTATCCCCTGATATGGAAGTTTTTCCTCAAAGGAGCTACATCTTTTTGACTCGTTATAAAATCAAGAGCGGATGTTATGTACTCATCTGTAACTCTCTCAATTGCTTCCCTCAGTTTTCCAGCAGCATAACTCAGAGGCTTGGACAAAAGGTTAGCATAAAGGCATGTTGATGTCACGGCGTTGAAGATTGCATTCCCAAAGTATCCTTGAGGGAGAGGTGGTTTGAACCGATTGCGGCCATCAGCTCCAAGGCCAACTCCTGTCGGTTGACAATTATCGCCTACACGTGCCTTGCATGCACACCTCCAAATGTGGCCGGCGCCAGCTTCGTATCTAGAATAGGGTCATGCCAACACCATGTTTTGATTGGCTTTTTTCTGCAGTTCTTCAACTTGCTTTTTGGTGACTTTGAGTAAGACAGCACTAGTTTCCTTTTTTAGCTTTGCTTTAGTGTCGGGGCAACCTATTAAGAGTAGCAGTTTTGAGAACGCTATATGATCAAAACATGGAAGCACATGCGATACTTCACGTGATCGTAACATGGTTCGATCATGAAACGACATCTCGTCGCACCCCAGATCCTCTCCACGAGCCAACTTAGCCTATGCATTGGTGAAGTTCATTGTAGCCCGTCCATCAGCCACAATGTGGGATATGGCCGTTCCAACACAAAGGCCACCACAAGGAAATCTTGTTAGTTGCACCAAGAATAAGGGCTGGTCCTCAATTGAAGTAGTACTGTAATCAACTTTAGGGAAAAAAATGTTGGATTATCCCGTTTGGTGTAAAATCACCAAATTCGTCTAGAGTTGTTTCAGAGTAAGCTTCCGTCAATTGAGCTCCCATGGCGTTGCAATGAAGTTGCAGTCGGCCTCCTTCGATCCAATGTAGCCGGCCAGCAAGTGGGTAGTAGTGAACCAATGCACGGCTTAGGGAGTTCTTCATTGTCTCAATTGAAAATGGAATAATGGTATTGTTGTTGGATTTGTAAATGATGATGAGAGGTGCATGAGTCCATTGCATCACTTGGTCGCTCTCAGATAACAATAAAACCCCATTTGGGGTTGGTTCGCTTGGAACAATCATGCAGGTAAACTTGAAAGTTATCATTTTTGGTTCAGATTACTTTAGTATATGGATAACATATACGTATAATATATAGGCCAACCACACAAGGTACGCAAGCCAAGAAAACCAAATTAATAGAAAGAGGGAAGTAATTACCAGCAGTTAACATGAGAAAGGAAAAAGAAAGAGACTTACAGGTAGACTTTTTTCACTTTTTTTTTTTTTTTTTGTTCGTCTTTCTAATCATTATAAACAAATTGGGCTATATAACTTACCAAAAGATCCATCATCTTGATCTCTACTTTACTAACAAAGTATGACCGGTTTGTCATTTTCAGGGGCCCCGCCACCGGTCATTTTAACTTTCAAAGTTTATAAAATGACACTCAAATCTCACGAACTATTAAACCGTGACAAGTATTAGCCCATCTTGTAAGTACTTCTGTTTGTTTGGATAAAAGTTAGGTGAGGTAATTTTTTAGCTCTTAATTAAACTCCAAAACTACCATGGGCGCAAAGTGTTTAAAAAATAAAAACACCACAAAAAAAAAAAAAAAAAAAGGTCATTTATAAAATTATTATGCATGGTCCTTCTAGCGTAGTACTTATCACTAAAACATCAGATGTCCTACGACTTCTCATCTATGGCAGCTTTTATCAATTTGGCATTTCTCTCCTTTGTATCATTGTCCTTGCAATGTATATCTTTTTCTAGGTGGCATTTAACCAAAAAATTAGGGATAAATATAAAATTGGTCTATGTAATTGATCTAAATTATAAATCACTAGATATGGTATAACAAATAATTTATATGTCTCTAGTATAAAAATTAATTTATAGGTTCTCGGGATAAGCCAAAATAACAGTTTACTCCCTAAAATCAATTTTCGTTAAATAAATATAAGTTAACAGAACCCGTTATTTTATCGCATCATACTGCTATAGTAAATTAACTTAATCTCATTTATCTTCAAAATTTTATTTCGTGTGTAACCCTCTCTCATTTTCATCTTCCTCACCATGATTTTGAAGCATTTTGCGAGAATTTGACGGTCACATTTTGAGAAGCGGCTGACGAAGATGAGAGAGTTACGCACAAAGTAAAATTTTGAGAATATAAAAAATTAGGTTAATTTACTGTAGCCGTATGACGTGGAGTGAGGCTGATGTAATCTTAGCTAGCATTATAAAATGATGTGAAAAATTCTAAATTATCATTTTTGAAAGTCAAAAATTAATAATAACACTAGGTATGAAGTGGTAAAGTGACAGATTTTGTTTAAGTTATTTAACAAAAATTAATTTCATAGAGTAAACTGTTATTTGACATACATTGAAGATCTATAAAGTATTTTTTATACCACAATAAATGATTTATAATTTAAGACAACTACAATAACTTATAAAGTATTTTTTATATTACGTGGAGTGATTTGTAATTTTAATCGACCACAATTACCAATTTTACTTTTATTCCTAAAAGATTATATACTTGAGAGTATAACTATGAAAGCTTGTGTAACATTTCTTATCGATATTCAATTGACAGCCACCAATTTGTAGTCGGTGCCACAAGTTGGCTTCGTGATAGAAAGATAAGAATTAATCGTATTGCTCGACATATATGGCCTGCATATTTCGGTACCGGTGCAGAATCCGGGACAGAAATAATGTTTCGACGTTGGAAAAGCACATTTTCCGGGGTGAAAACATCAACTGTATCTTCAACGTGCATTGCATGGATGAGGCTTTTATTTCCCCACCCATCTTGACATCTTGACATTATCTTGCGGACCCACCTTGCAAGGTGGGGGGACCCTGGCAACCCCTAATTTTTTTAAACTCCTTCTAACTATTGCAGTTTTATACCAAGGCCCCTGCAAGGTTTTGTGTTTGGCCACTCAAAAGTTTTTGTCCGGCAGAGTCAGCAAAGTTTAAAAACAAAACAAAATGTCATCCATCAAATTTGAAGCTACGCCTAGATACAAGGCTTATGAGCTAGTAAGACTAGCTCATCACTAGGCATGATGAGGCTCATGCATCAAACAGTGTGCTTCTGCTTATTCTGACAATAATGCAGTCAGATTGGCTTGAATTTGTCCATAAAAAAAGAAGAAAGAAAATAAAAATACTTTACCGACAAGGCCAAGGTGCTACTTCACCATGCCTATTTGAGTATTTGGCGAGTGGTAGGATAGGCACAATGTGCGCTCCTTCACCATGCTTAGCATGCAAGCTCTTATGAGGAGGTGTGCTGAGGATTGTGTTTTTTTGCCCCTTATTTTCAAGAAGATCAACCCCATAAGTTTATATTAATATATCATGCAACTTCACGAGATATAATTTATTTTCTTTAGTTCTGGCCACCTCAAGCAAAATTTTCTAATTTCGCCCGTCCATACTTTTTGTTATAATAATCATACAGGATCCGCATAATTTCACATTTATTATTTAAATTGTTAACAATTTAAATAATAAATGTGAAATTATGTGGTAGTTGCGACTGCCACATAGATGTTGTTATTTTGAAACGACGCTGCTTTGAAACTCACAACAAAAGTAAGTCTCAAAACTATGTCTCTTTTTTAGATAGCAAAGGTCTCTTTTATGAGACTAAAAAAGTGAGTTAACGCAGACTGAATTTACAGTGTATAATACAAGCAAAAATCTTGTCTTGACTGACAATTTGCCAGATGACTCTTGAGATCGGGCATTAAGACATGCTGAATAGATATTTTCCGGAGCTTCATAGATGCAGATGAGGAAACTAAGCTAGAGTGAGAAACGTGAAATTGAACATGTCTTTGAGTTTGGACATGAAAGCTAGTCGAGGGAGCTTGACGAAAGAGTTGTTCTTGTTTGAGTCAAGGACATCTTCAATGAAATTGACCAAGATGTTTGACGACATGGTTTCCTCGTCTATCAACTTTGTTAATTTGGAATCGAGCTTGAATGGTTTTGAGGTCCACTGAGTGATAGGGGATTCAAATCTGCAATGATAGAAAAAACAGAGTGTTGGGATGGAGTATTGAATCGTAAAGTCACTCTTACGGCGTCAACTTACGTTTTTAGTCTCTTAAAAAAAAAAGAGACCTTTGCTATTCTAAAAACCAACACAGTTTTGAGACTCACAAACAGTGTCGTTTCAAAATATCAACACATATGCGGTAGTTATGGGTTGTAGTTGTGACTACCACATAGAAGCCGGATCCATAAATGTGAAAGAGTTTGTATGAGATTCACTTATCCAAATAAGAAGTGAATTACTCGAAACCTGCTAAGATAAGTAAGCCCATAAGTGGTTCTTTCTCTGTTCTTTTTTTTTTTTTTTTTGGCTTTTTTTTATAAGTGAAACCTCATTCATTCAATCATTCAAAAAGCATCAAAGATTACAACTTTCTGAATGTACAACTTCATGAATAAAATCAAGGTATTCTTCCATCCAAATTTCTTACGTTGATTTTTTGAGCATTTCTTTTGCCAACAGATGTACTGTCATATTTGCTTTCCTTTTTGTCTACATCATGACCTAAGATTGGAATCTGTGCAAAATAATCTACGCATCTTCAATCAATGTACCATATCTCTACCACAGTTGGTCTTTCAACTGAAAAGCATTAACAATCTCCAGGGTATCACCTTCTAAAATAACATTTTGTAGGCCCAGATCTCTGCCAAAAAAATATTGTCTTCCAAACCACATAAACCTCCGCCATTGTTGAGTCGATGACATAGGAAGAGACATGCATATTGATGCCAAGACCTTACCCATACCGTCCCTTACAATAACACCGACACCCATCAACTTTCTAGTCTTATCAATAGCGGCATTTCAATTTATTTTATATACACTATCTAGATTCTAGAGGCACTTTCCACTCTGGGATGACATTCATTTGTTTTCTTACCCCCTACTTCTTATCTTTTTGTAGTGCCCCGTAATAATCCTCATTTATTGAGAATCTCTATCCAATTATATGGGCAATATGGTTTTCTTCTTAATTGATGAAGATTATATTTTAAGAGAAGATACGGCTCCAGGTTGATGGAATATATGTATAATGGTGGTATTTACCCATGGGTTTGTAAATGATGATGTGAGGTGCATGAGCACATGCTATTACTTGGTCGCTCTCAGATAACAATAAAAGGCTATTAATTTGGGGTTGGCTTGCTTGGAAGTTTGGAATGATTACCTAGGCAACTAGACCTTTGTATGTTTTTTGATTTTTGATTTTTTATTTTTTAAGATAAAAAAGATAGAAATGGAGGTCAATCGTAGCTATCCTACTTAGGTGTGACCATAGTAATACCAATCCGTGAGGCATCGCTCAAGAGAGACCTAGACGGTGGATACCACGGGCGCTCCCTCAAGACCAACGGAACTATAGCTTAACACTCGTCCCACAGGACATCAATGGGACTCAAGGTGACTAACATATTAGGCTAAAATTTAAAATTAGTAAATTTTAAATTTAATAATTTTGGATTGATCACATTAAAGATTATTCAATTGACAGCCACCAATTTGTAGTCAGTGCCACAAGTTGGCTTCGAGATAGAAAGATAAGAACTAATCGGTTCGTATTACGGTTTATCTTTTGGTAGGTGCATGCACGCATTATTGCATTGCATAGATGAGGCTTTTATTTCCCCAGAAACAGTAGCTAAGCCTTCAAACCATATGCCCCATGCACCCCCCACTCCTTGTCAATTCCTGTATAGCTAGGAGCATGAAAGATATCACCAACCCGGAGGTGCGCCCATGCCTTTTGGTGTGATAATCGGTACCAGATGGCTTGAATTGTTAGCAATTTAAATAATAAATGTGAAAGAATTTTTATGAAATTTATTTGTTCGAATAAGAGGCAAGACCGTTCAAAATAAGTTCATTACAACTTTTAGCATGTACAACTTTACAAATAAAATTGTGTTTTGAGCGCCCCCTTTACCAACAGATGTACTGCTATATTTACTTCACTTTTTGTGTGCATCATGACTCAAGATCAGAAACTGTGCAAAACAATATTTACATCTTCAATCAATGTATCGTATGTCTACTACAATTGGTCTTTTAACTAAAAATCATTAACAATCTCCAAGACATCACCTTCCAAAATAACATTTTGTAGGTCTAAATGTCTGCCAAAAATATTGCATTCCAAGTCGCATAAGCCTCCGCCATTGTTGGGTTGGTGATATACGGAAGAGACAAGCACATTGATGCAAAGACCTTACCCATACCTTTCCCTTACAATAACACTCACATCCATCAACTTTCTAGCTAGTGTTATCAATAGCCGCATCTTAATTTATTTTATATACCCCATATGGAGGCGTTTTTCATGGGATCACATTCATTTGTTCTTGTCTTTTTGTACCGCTCCGTAATAATCTTCATTTATTGAGAATCTGTATCCAATTATATGGACACGGCTTTCTTTTATTGATGCGATCATTGCTCACATCGATAAAAGCATGGACCATTTGAATCAATTCTTCACCCAACAGTTGGACCAGATCATGAGGGAGCAAGTAGGCAAGGTCGAGCAGCTTCTCAGGGACCAGTTCGCCGCATTCACTGCAAAGCGAAGGGCGGCAACCAGAAAATCAAACAATCTTGTCCAAGAAAATGAAAATTGCGAAATGTATGTGGAAATTAAAAATAGACAACGCTGTCTAAGAATTACATGGAAGTTGAAAAATGAAATTAGTCAATCCATCATTAGTGTAGTCAAACCCAGAAAGAAGATCAGAAGAAGAAGTTTTTAAATTTAATTAACTGCACTTATTAGATCGATGTACCCGAAGTTCCCAATGTTTTGTTTGCCAAAATTTTCAAAATCAAATGTCAAAAATTCTCCTCAAATATCAATTATTCAAACAAATTTTCAGATGTTTCAAAACAAATCATAAAATACTTCTCAAAAAATAATTACCGGTAAACTGTATTTTCAGGTGTGATGTTGTTGCTTGTTAAATTTTTTTTTTTTTTGGTTGGCGTGAGGTGCCAACTCTAGCAACCCTTTTTCACTATTTTTTATTTGAGGCATGATAAAGGCATGTCTTTGGCTTAACTTTTCTCTTATTTTTTTATTTCTTTTAAAAATAAAATTAAAAAAAAATAAAAAAATCTTAAGAAATAACATCCTATGTGGTCTTTTTTTATTTTTATTTTATTATTATTATTATTTTTTTTTTTAAAAAAAAAAGGTATTTTTCTTCATAAAATTGGTCTTTTCTTTTTCTTTTTTTAAATGGTCATTATTATGAAGAAAAAGACCATTTTTTTTAATATATATATATATCAAATAAAAAAAGGACCACATAGGATGTTATTGCTTAAGAATTTTATTTTTTATTTTGTTTTTTTTTTAAATGACCATATAAGAGAAAAATTGTGCCAAAGTGTTGTGCCTTTATCATTTCTCTTTTTATTTTATTGTGATAACTTCACTTTAAACCCCTGAATTATCACGCGATTTGACAAGCCCCTCAAACTTTAAAACCTCTCAATTTGAATTCTTGAACTTTCAATTGCATTCAATTTAAACCCCTCCGTCACATTTAGCTGCTAACTTCTAACGGAAATACCTTAAAAGACCAAAATATCCCTAATTTTTCGTTTTAAGGGTAAATTTTATAAAAAATTCAGTGGTATAAACATTATTGCCTCACTTCTAACGTTTAAAATATGACGGATGAGTTCAAATTGATTGCAGTTGAAAGTTCAAGAGTTCAAATTAAGAGGTTTTAAAGTTTAGGAGGGCTTGTCAAATCGCGTTATAATTCAGAGATCTAAAGTAAAGTTACCCTTATTTTATTTTATGTTTTCTCTTTAGCTTTTCAAGAACTTTTATTAATTTTCTCTTTAGGATATATATTTAGGGTTTTGAAGGTTGCTAAGGGAAAAGCGTGGATTTAATGTGAGAAATACAAGTTTTTGGGGAGAAAGCCACAACGGAAGCACCGTCCGGATGGCCTACATGTCCGTCCGGACGGACCTGCACTCAAGCGAAGCATCAAAAAAAATAGTTCCCATCCGGACGGACATGTCAGATGTGATTTCTAGCAACGCCAAAACCCTAATTTAGGGTTATAAATAGCTTTTTTTTTAGGGAAACGCACCAATGGAGCGTCGTTCAATGTTTATTTTCGACTTTTTGGCATTTTGTAGCTCTGAACTCGATTTTCTTTTGTAAGTTCTTAGTTTATGATGAATTCATTTGATTTTAATTTAATTTTGGTAGTCATGAGAGGCTAAAACCTTCAACTAAGATTGAAGATAAAGCCTTATCATTGATTAGCATTATATTTTCATGTATTGTTCGTACAATTCCGACGTTTAATGTATTTGTTGTTCTATTTCAATTCAATTACTTGATTAATTTTTTTTAATTGATTGTTTTGAGTATTATTTGTGTAAACGTTGGATATTTAGTGTTTTTCATCCGACGGATATATTTAATGATTTAATTCAAATTAGATATCTATTGTGATTCGTAAATCAAACGGATATATTAGATGATTTGATTTAACTTAGATATTTTTTGTGATCTGTATAATGAATGGATTCATTGAATGTTTCAATAGATTATTTTTATGAAAAATAGAACATGCATAGGGTTTTATTGATTGTCGAATGTATAAACAAAACATGAGAATGTATACTTTGATTTGGTAAGTATGAATTCTGAAACCTTAGTATTTTTGTCATTTGATTAAATCCGTTTAATTTAGTTTATATTTTTGCAAGAAAAATCACTCGATTTTTTTGGAACTAGGTTAAACTACAATTAGTTTAGATAGAAAATTGTTTTCACGACACAATGTGGTTTCGACCTCGCACTTGCAAAAGTTATATTGCAAACGACTCATGCACTTACGAGTATCATTTAAAACTCACACCTTCCACCATAATGGTATTGTGCTCACCAGGAAAATCAAATTCCCCACGTCCTCGCTTTTTCCATGTCACCGTAGTGTTCTCTGAACTCCCATTTTTAGAAGTCCCCGTGCCTTTTTATCGCCCATGCAGGATTCCTTCATTGTTCTTTCCACATCCGAAATGAGAGGGCCCATGTATCCACTTGGGCTTTTATTGCTATCTCCAAGCCCGAAGAGTCCATCCCCTGCCGCCCATCTTTGTTACCCATTATATGTATAATGGTGGTACGTGTTGGGTTTGTAAATGATGATGAGAGGTGCATGAGCACACGCCATTACTTGGTCGCTCTCAGATAACAATAAACGGCCATTAATTTGGGGTTGGCTCGCTTGGAACGTGCGATTAGGCAACTAGACTTGAAGTTTATTATTTTTGGTTCGGACTTCATGAATATATGAATTACTATGCTTTATATATATCGTTGCAAGAGGAAAAGTGGATCATCAAAACACTTTTACAAAAAAACTAAGCATTGACTTAATTGTTTTTTTAGGTGTGATGTTGCTTGTTACATTGAAAGGAATATATATATAAAATGGTGGTTGGCGTAATAGCCACCTGTTCATGCAGGAAGCACCCAGAAATTCCAAAGATTACTTGAAAGTATATGTAGAGGCTAAAATGATTATAAAATAAAACACAAGCTATATGCTCTAGCTGAAAGGCTAGTAATATAATTCACGGAGACTTCGACAGTATGGTAGGAAGTTACTAAGCAAAGAATAGTTCCAAAAAATTTCACGAACATATCGATCGACAACTTGTTTCAATCAGTTTTTACTCTGTGACTACATCTATAACGAGGAATATGTCATTGTTAGAGACCAAAGACAAGCAGGTAAATCCAACAAGGCAACATCCTCAGCAGAAATCTTCATATCAACAATATCTAGTCAACCATTGTCCAGAAATAAGCAACTGTATGAAAATTTATGCTATCCCGAGGTGAATCACTCCGAAGTTGCAAGAGCTGAATGCAGTACATCTTCAAGATACTTCTCTGCAGCAGCATACTGTCTTTTCTTGTCCTCGATTGCCAAAGCAGCCAAAGCTTTATCCTGAATGAAGAATAATTATAAAAGAAATCAACAATTTGCAAAAGAAACCCAACACATGACAATGGTTATTTGTTACTGAATAAGACACTTACTGGTGGCAAATCTTGGTAGCTCCTCAAGGTGTCAAGTATGGGCTTTGTTTTCTTCTCTAAATCTTTCCTGTGCTCAGCCGTTTCAACCAACATCCCATGGCTAATTTCTGGGCTGTAGCCCACTCGATTGAGTACTGCCTGTCCCAAAAAGTTTTTTACGAGTCACACACAGAATAACTTTGAATAAGAAAAAAGTGGATTAGACAAGACAGTAGCACCCTCTAAATATGCAGACAAATCATTCTTTAAAAAGAAATTCAAATTCGCTTATTCGCATCGTGTCCCTAAGAGCTCACATAGAGGCACCAAGCCCTAGCATTCACATTCCACTGAAATTTCAAAACCAAACTTCATCGAAGCTATAAAGAAACCGAACCCCCATCTCCACATGGATTAATGGATATATTTCAATAGAGCTCACTGGCATACCTTCTACCTTGACCTTTCTGCACTGAGCCAACATACTTCATTTGAACCAATAACTAACTAAGAGAACCAACACCATTTCCAAAAGAACATACAAATGTCAACATCATATGTACGGTGAAAAATGTTGGAATCAGAACACAAGCACTCACAAACAGACACACACAAACAGAGAATCTCTAATATTAACTACTTCTAACACAGGCTCCACTCTATGGACTGATGAATTTGTAGCCAGCATGTCACAGAAGCTATTTCAAGCACGTCATAAACAAAACATTGCTCTTAACGGAAGGCCTAAGAAACACAATGGCAGCCCATTTTTGCATTCCCAATGTCTGCAAAACAAGCAAGGCCAATAGCCTCTCCATATGAACAAATCATACCTAAGTATTGAACACAGTCCTAGGCTATTTCAGAAACATCAACATAAAAGAGGGTAAGGGGCCCAGGGCAATAGTGGGCTAGATAAGCTTAAAAAGGAATTCATTGTTTTAGTGACTCACTTTTTACCCTAATTTCTTATGTAGCTATGCTCACTACACCCAAACACAAGTCTATTCAAGTAGAAAGATGGATAGATAGAAGTGATCATCGACAAAGTTCCTACCTATTCATCATATTATGCAAATTTAGAAGTGAATCACTAAAATATAGGACTGGCAAGACCTTTCCCAAATAAATGAAACAGAGACAGACCGAGAGAGAAAAAGAGAGGGAAGGAGAGAACAAGTCTCATAATATGAAATTTATCCCAATTAGTGGCTGCATCCAGAAGAACCAACCAACTGCTTTTATGCAATAGATTTAGTATTACGATATCAACCAAACAGTCATATGGAGACCAAGGTGTAGTTTCAATCCAAGAACAAATGAGCCTGTCACAATTGTGTAAGCTAGTTTAACTACTCCCTTACCATGCAATTATATTCAGTTTCACCAAAAAAAAAAAAAAAGAATTGAAATTAAATTCAGTCATAATGGTGTCCTTTATGTTATTTTATTAGTTTTGGATTTGTTGTGTTTCTGTTTATATTATACAATCCATGTAGGCTTCACCTGAACTCTACATATTGTAAATGCATGATAACCATCAAGATTCCACATTTTTTAGATATTTATGAAACTCAATGCCACCTAGATAGTGACTATACAGAGAACAAAGGATCAAATACCTTGTAATTGGCACATTGTTGCATGTATTGCCGCTCCTTCGCAGCCATAACTTGCAAGTTTGTCTTCCAATTTTCCATTTGAGCCTCACACGGAGGTACATCATCTTCTAGCTGTGCCAAGGTTCTAGCAAGATGGTTTTTAATAATGAAACAAACAATCAACATCACTTTCTCAAATTGAAAAGTGTTCTCTATATACCAAATATTTAACAATGAAAGAACAGTACTTGCAATGCGTTCAAAAGAAAACCGAATTTTCCATCTCCATTAAAATTTATACCTTTTCAGATAGGTTAGTCTGGCTATTGCCTTTCGGGTATAATCAAGAAGAATCTTGGACTCCTTTTGTACTTTAGCCCTCTTCTCCTCCACACCAGTCTTCCTCAAAGAAATATCCCCCATCGCTACAAGAAAGCTAAGAAATGCATTCGTCCTAGTTAGTACCCAAAATCTATTTGAAAAGATTAAAGAAGAAATGAAACTCGCAGAGACAAGGTGACAACACCCACCTACTTAGTTCCGTGTCTCTTATGTTCAACAAATTTGCCACATTCGCAAGAACCTGCGCTGATCCAACCACATTTGACGGCAAACTGTCCTGTGCCAGCCCCACACTCTCCAATATTTCCCTAATCCTTGCAGCTACAACAACCCCATTACAAAACATAGACTTCATCAGACTAGGCATCCTCTCAGTTGTACAACCTCTCTACAATTCCCATCAAATTATCATCACACCAAACATTAACTTGACACCACGATCGTAACCAAATTGTAGCAAACATTTCACAGCATGACATAAAGTCGCATCAATTTGTAACAAAATTGCGTAGCAAATTTTAGAGTACATTAACAACAAAACTTGGTTCATCCACCATCTCAACAAAACAGAAGAAACCCAACATAGCAAATCATCAATCATTCCTAAGAATCGCATAACATACACACACAAGTGAAAGAGTGGGACCTTGGGAGCGGTACTCGGCGGCTTTTCGGCGGAAATCCTTGGCGAGAATGTCAGCCGATTTTTCCTTGGATTCGGATATGGTGATAACACTGTGCAAATACGCGACGCTTCTCGGGGTGTACTCGAAATCGGGGACTTCTTTGCCGGCATCGCCGAATCGGGCGGCCAGCCATTTCTGAACTTCCGAAATCCGAGACGCATCGGAACCACTCTTCGATTCACTCACCGGAGGATCGCTCATGTTTTCTCTCTTTTCTTTTCTTTTTCAAATATTTGAAAAAAAAAACAAAAAAAGAGTTCCTAAGAGAGAAGTGAAATGTACCTTTCTCTGCTGGAGGTAGTGGAGGTGCCGGTTGAGTCGTCAGTCAATCCAATTTCGAGTTTGGTGTACATGATCTGAAATATGCGGCATCGTTTCAAACTTTTCTTTTACTCTACTCTCTTTACTTGGTTTCTAAATTCTTTCCGGAGTTCAAATTTCATACCCTCCCCATTTGTCAGGATGTAAAGTTTATATATTATGGGGTGGGTGTCCGGTTGGGCGGTGTTTCGCCTACAGATTCGTAAAAGTCAATTAATTTATTGACAAGGGATAGTTTTGACTTTTTTGATTAATCAATTAGTCGGTTAATAGATAGTCGGTCAAGTCAATTAATTGTCGGTTACAAATTTTTATGTTAAGATTTATCAATTTCTTTTTAACTATAAAATCAACAGACTAAAATGACAATCACAAATTAGCTCGACAAATACAATAAAAAAAGTTACATGATAAAATTCAAAATTCACTTAAAATTTTAATTAAGTTAGTTAACCGACAAAATTTTTTTTCTACCGCCTAACCAAACCGA
This sequence comes from Corylus avellana, assembly GCF_901000735.1. Taxonomy (NCBI): domain Eukaryota; kingdom Viridiplantae; phylum Streptophyta; class Magnoliopsida; order Fagales; family Betulaceae; genus Corylus; species Corylus avellana. Next base: position 3,289,934 of record NC_081549.1, on the reverse strand, counting down.
ACTGATGTCAAAATAGTACTTTTATTCCGCCTACAGACCACCAAAAGTTGGTTGTCGGTCAGTAAACGATATATATTATGTCGGACCAACATATTTGTATAGTGTTATCTTGAAACACAAATTAAATGATATTTTATAATTTTATAAATTGAGTTGAAAAAAAAAAAAAAAATTATGATGCAAAGATCATGTCGCAGATTAGGTCATTTTCCACATTAAACTTGGATATATTTTTTATGAAATAGTCATTTGTTCCTCATATTTAAGAGGAATAGATATTTTTAAAGGAATATAATAAAATTTAAAATCAAAAAATTCTGTGGCCGACCACCCCTAGCCGCACCAGGAGTGGCCTACCAATGTTTTGAATTTTTTTATTTTTTATTTTTAAAAAATCTTGAATATTTTAAAATTTTTGACTTAATTCCAATGAAAATATCATATTTTGTCCCCCAAACAAAAGAACAGAAATATTGAAGTTTTGTCCCCAAACAAAAGAAAAGAAATAGTCATTCAATTCCAATTTCTTGTATTTCAAATGCTATACATACTCTCAACTCCACACTCTCAAATGCACTCCCTGACATAGCAATAAAAATTACCATTAGATTCAAAATCCAGTAATGATTCACTCAAAATCCAATGATAATCTTTAATAAGTGCACTTGAGAGTATAGAATTGGGAATGTGTAAAATTTCTCTTCCCAACAACACATTCTTATTCCAAATGGAATGACCCTTCTATTTATCAAACGTGCCCAAAATCTTTGACCATAAAAGGCATACCCTTCAATTTTTTTTTTTTCTTTCAACATTAGGGACTGCGAATACAAATCTCTTAAGAAATGTAGGAGCAAGGATCATAGTAACCCAAAGTGTTCATAAAAGCACACATCAGTATCAAGGATCAGATAGAGTAACTCAAAAGTGTCCATAAAGCACACATCAAAAGATACACAGAATTCTACAACTTCCAGAGGAAAGGCACAAAAGAGAACCGCATAAAAGAAAGCATCACCAGATGCATCGATAAGTAACATGCGACTCGGTGATTTCACCACTATAGGTGACTTTCACAACCTGCCCTTTCTCTAGTCCATGGTACCTTGCAATTGCATCTTTTTGTAACATTCGAGGAAGCTGGGAATTGAAAAGATAATCAAAACTGAAATTAAAACATTGCATTGAGCAATCTGGATAAACAAAGCATAATCATTTGCATTAAATGGAAGAACTAATATGGTATCATCACTTGCTACAAAGAGCAGTGGTATCTAGAAAAAGTATTTACGGCAACAAATTCGGAAGACAGGACGGGCCAAATCAACACCTATATTAACCTTGAGTAAGCAAACCAGTGACATTAGAAACCTAAAGGCATAAGGGAAAGCCCTTGAAAGCTCTACTATCATCTATTTCATCTCCAAGCTGAGAAAATACCTTTTGGTCAAGCTAACAACAGAAACAAGAGGTGATTCATATAAAAGTAGCATTCATTTTACATCTTTTCCCTTTGGGATGCCAAGCCTCGGAGTAAATTCAAGCAATTTTTTTTTTTTTTTTTTTTTGAGACGCTGAGTAGCTTACTTGGGAATTTGAAATCCCTTATATTTCATTTGGACGTAAGTATTTGAAGCATTATTCATATGTGGGTTAAATTAGGTGTGAGATGTTAGTTCAAATTCATTAAAAAGTTGATTTTAGTGAAGGAAAACCCCAAGAGCTCAAAGCCTCAGGCGTTCTCAAAATTCCTATGAAGCAATTTATACACAAAATTGTTTTACGAATCCATTGATTGTAAATCCTCAAACTAATACACAGCCCTAGTGTAAAACAAGCATATCTGCGTTCCTCACATATGAAAGTATTTAAACTCTTTTTTGATTAGTGAAAGTACACAAACTCTTATAGCCCAAAGAATGAAATTGAATCAACTTGTCGACTTCCTGCTTCCAAGAGGCAAAACTTTCTATGAATTGGGGGTTCGAGTGAATTTTTGCTCTTCAAGTTTCCTTCCCTTAAGGTTCATAGCTGCTATAAAAAGTAAAATAAGATAGCAATGTCCCCCTCTTAGGCACTAATGTCCTGTAGTGCACTTGGCCTAGCCCACGCACCACTACGTAGCAGTTGTGGCAGCCACTACAGGCTACTATTCAAAACTATGGTTTCTACAAAAAAGTAGCTTCCAACAAAGTATAGCAATAAATGACACAAAGGATTGTCTTTACATGGTCACATAGAGAATCAACATAAGGGTATATGTTAATCTGAAAGGGAAAAAGCATTTAGAAAATGTCTCATACTGCAAAATAGAATAGAATGGATATCCTAAACAAAGTTTAACGAACAACTGTGGAAGCTTAATGTGAAACATGCAACTTTTTGCTGCACAGTTCTTTTAGACTGATTATATATCACCAGTAATTTACATGTTCAATTGTTACTAATCAAGTGACTACATCTATTTACCACTACTATGTACTTTTTGTGCCGTGAACCCTGAGAAATCTGAATTGCAGTTCAGATTCATCATACGCTAAACTGTTGTTCTTGCTTATTATATTCCACAATATTTCATCTCATTGAGTCCCAAACATTTGTTAACAAATCCGCCATTAAAAAGAATACAACTACGATGGCCACACTTCCTCTTATTTTCCCCCCCTTCTCCACCCAAGAACCAGAAACTTTCTAGGCACACTAAGTCATACAATCAATCTATGGGGGAAATAAGAGTTGGTAATTGAAGCAATCAATCAAGAAAGTTCATCCACTTGTCTCAAGAAGTGCTAACCCATATAATTGGGACTTGGGATCAAGGCTTAGTTGAGTTGACTTGTCTTGAAGAAGCATTGGACCACTATTCTAAAGATCAGTGTCAAGATAAGTATGTCCGATACCCATATATACAACTATTAGCACATTCTTTGTAGAAAAGAAATTTTCGTTAGAGACACAGAAGAAAAATTCATAAACTAACCCTAGATTTGAACAATTACCAGAGAAATGAGGCAAGATATGTTTCCTGAGATATTTCCTTCATAGCATTTCTCAAATTTTTAATCAAAAAAATTAAAATAAAATAAAACAACTGACCTGCTTTTCTTCAATATTGTACTTTTTTAAGACCTTCTTTTTCTCTTGGTCAGTCAGTACACGATGCTTTGGCTTTAATTCATGCTTTGTAATGTTAACAAGCAAGTCAGTGATCTGACAAAAAACAGACGGATAAATAATTAAATTCGCCATTTCCCATCAGCTTACGCTTCTGGACAAATCGTAATTTGTCCGCTTCAAATTTAAAGACTACTAAACAAGTTTCAGATAAGTGAACTTCACGTGCACACATATGCACACACACCAGCACAGCCAACTTTAAAGAACCTTCATGATGGCAGAAGGATGACATGAACACAGAGACATAACTTTATTATCTGACATGCATGCAAAGCCACAAAATGCAGATTTTTATGTTTAAAAAAAAAATTAAGAAAAAAATGATAGTCTGTTTATGCCTCTAAATGAGGCATATCCATGATAGTACAATGTCAGATGAACAACCAATTTTTCAAAAAAAGGTGCCCCAAAGTAATTTAGGAAGTCTATTGTTACTTCAAAGAATAGAAGAATTTATCATGGACAAAGTATCTGTCCACATGGTTAAAAGCGCACAATGGTTATGTGAGTTCTTCGGAACCAATTTTCAACATGGATAGAAGTTTTTTTCCACATTAAATGTTTGTGTCATATCCCCTCATGTAGTGATAAAGAATGCACCAGATTTTAAGTGTTTGCGCACAACAATGATGCATATAACTCATTAAAAACCTAAATTTTCAGCAACCAAACCGTGGTCAAGCATAAGTAGAATGAGCCGCTAGATAGTATCTATAAGGGTAGATATGCACATAAAAAGGTAAAGGGCTAACTAACCTGGAATATTTCAACTTTAAATTTGCAAAGATCCACTGCTTTTAAAGCTTGGTTTGTTATATTGTTTTGCACTATCAATATCAACCCACTTAAAGTCTCTTTGTTCATAATCTGGGCTAAAATGCTGCGGACCGAATTAACTTTTATCATACTAGGTCCACAGAAAATGACCAGAATCTGCATTAAAAATAACAATGAAAAACGCATTATACTCAATGATTAAAGGTTAGTATGTAACATCAAAAAGCAAAAGCAAGTAAAGTGCAAATAAATACATAATACAACTGCTCCCATCTCCGCTTTCTTTTTGACACTATAGCATGTCAATATTACATTTCAGTTCAATAAAAATCTTCATGTCAAGTACAACTAACATTATATATTTTCATCAAACAACAGTAATCATTCCAAAAAAAAAAAACACAGAACAATTTTTTTTTAAAAAAAAAATGTAGTCATAAATTTACCAGACTGTTTTGAAGAGCAATACAGCCTACATTGTTTTGCAGTCCTAAGGTTTTTGGTAATATTAAAATTAAGCAGAAGAAATAATAGAGATGCAAAATTAACAATATCAATAACATCAATTTTGCCATCAACCCCTGCAATGATCGGTAGACATTTAAAATCCAGTGTACCATCAATCAGAAACAAAATGAATGAGAGGTGATGATTTGTTTTTACCCTTTGCTCCACTGGAGCCCCATAGCTCAACTGGTAAAGTCTCATGCCATCACCCAAGGGACTTGGATTGATCCTGCCTACTTCAGGTAAAGGGGTTTAAGGGAACGGAGACGACTACCTCTCGGTTGTAAAAGGTGACAGTGATGAAATCAGTTTCAAGCAAAATTAAAGGTAGAACAAAACGGGCTCAAATGAGAGGACAAGAAAAGTATGGTTAAAGAAAACGCATGCCTATAAGATAGAGGGTCAGAATGACTAATGTACCTGACCTCAACAAGAAAATGAATAAATAGTTGAAATAAGTTGAGTGTGTGCCTTCAATACAGTTTGGAGTGCACTTTCACTGATAAATGCTCACAATTAAACCCTAATGAAAATGCAGTTTTTTAAGCTCAGCTGATGGAGGACCAACAGCAACAAAACAAACAGAAACCAAATGCATAATGCCAAAAAATTTCAATATTTAGCACCCAAGAAAACAAAATACCTTGACTGAACTAAGCCATCCATAACTAGGAGTCCAAGTTGAGCATTTCTAAACAAGGACACAAAGAAAAAATCAAGGGAAACCCAAAAATGCTTACCCTTTTCAAAGGGTCAGCGCGAAGGTTGGTGGTGATTCGGAGGCGCTCAAGGTCGGGGTTCTGGCCATGAATGGCTCGGAAGTCCTTGAGAGAGAGCTCGATTTCCGAGGTGGGCACGGCATAGCCTCTGTCCTTGAGCATCTCCAGCACAGTTCTGCGCGCCAGGTAGTATTTGTGGCTCTCCGTGCTTCCTTCGTCCACATAGCTGCTCAGGCACGGTCCCAATATCTCCCCGTTCAAGTCTCCTTCGAACCCATTCCCCTCCATCTCTGTCTCTCTCTCTCCCTCTTTCTCTGTGTGTGAGAGAATAGTTTGAAGATCTTTTATGAAATATTATTAAACTTCATTTTTAATCCTTCAAATTTCTATTTTAAATTGGAAAATTGCTTCACAACCCTTAGCCTTAGTTTTGCTAATAAGAACCTCAGTCTCCCTAACGAAGCGGATATCACTAGTTCGAATCCCTTTTTATTTTTTTTGCATGGACATGTGAAAAAAAAAAAAAAAAACCAAAAAAAAACCTTGGTCTCTAATTTTGATCATTAATAGTTTGAGTTTTGCTCTAATTATAAATGACAAATGCTAGATACTAATAATACTATCATTTGATTCATTCTATTTAACCATTTAATAAGGTTAGTGTAGGTTTCTCAACTAATCTATGGATTAATTTGTGTTAAATAAAAAAAATTAATAATTAATTGAGAGTGTCATGTTAATATTGTCACGTGAATAACTGAATATTATTACCCTTAAATAATTATAAAATAAAAATATAATATCCAGCATTACTCATAATAAATAAGTCTATTTGTCAATTTTTTTTGTCCAATCTTTAACTAAAACTATGGACTTAATTTGTTTGTCAAATCGTTCTCCTTCTCTCTTTTGTTTTATGTTTTATCTTTTCAAAACCAAAAAAAAAAAAAAAAAAAAACTTTAATCAGCAACTTAAAACACAATACACTCATAAAATACTAAAAATTATTTCACATTTATGTTACATCATAATGTTATTTTAAATTTCCCAAAAAAAAAAAAAAAAAACACCTTCCAAAACACATTAATAAATGAAACCATGGTACCTGACATCATAACCTAATAACATTGTGACACATGTTTATAAAAAACCAAATTATCTAATTCCATTTTTTGACATACAGTATCATGTCATTCAGGTTTTACCACAAACACATATAAGGTCGTGTCAAAGATACGTCAAATAAGAAAGCCCACATCATAATTCATTGAATAATACTACTCTTAATAATTATTTCATACAGTATGGCATGACATTTTTTTTTTTTGTAATAAATAATCTCAGACTTCACATTAATCAAAAAATAAAGACCGAGCAGATTGCTCGAGTCTTATAATATCAGCGATACTCCCAAGGGTATCATGCCACCAGGTCCTATTTATTCCAACATTTGGTTACCATATATCTCCAGTGGTTCATGGTGTGCCTCATCCACGATTTGAGCTGCATGAAATTCTTCAATGGCCACGGAGGCTGCACGCGCTACCTTGTTTGGGTGGGTAAAAATACCTTCATGAATGCACGCGCTACCTTGTTACGGCAGAACCATATCTTGCGAGCAGTCTCAACAGACATTGTGAACTCCTCCCGAGTGCATTTCATTTCTGATACAACCCTTTAGTTATATGTAAGAAGTTTTCCCCTGAAACAGCAGTTTTTTGGAAAATCTTCATGCTAGCTCCCTAGACGTTCTCGGTTTTAAGTGGCTTTTCATGTTAGTCACTTTAAAAAAAAAAAAAAAAAATTATTTAAAATATTTCACGTTAGCAAGTGTAAAATAAATGTAATAAATAAGTATGAAAATAGAATTACGCTATTTATTTATTTATGAAGTCTATAATCACATGCAATAGGAAGCAAAGTGTGAAATTTCTTGATTGTATTGTGTCTATTCCTTTTAATTTTTTAAGCTCACCAATTTTTTTCCTCATTTGTTTTAAATAACGCATGTTCTTAATAGAGTAGTTTGGTATGGCCGTATGGAAAAAGGGAAAGGAGGTGGTAGCAAACCAAGGTATCTCCTAGAAACCTTGGTTTGCTACCAAGGTTTCTAGGAGAGTTAAATCTTCGGGCACATAACTTTGCTAAATGGGCTGCTTCCCATCATTGTTATGAAAACATTCTCACTTCTCTTTTTTTTTGGGTCCACCATAAGAATCAAAAGTGGAAAAGACCCTCATTGATTTCCTTCCCCTTCTCTCTTGCTGATACTTTAGGGGAAATTTTTTTTTTTTTTTTTAAAAAAAAGCATATCTTGTGTGTTTAATTGCTTGAAGCTAATGAACAACTGACTCAGTACTTCTGTGTGAACTTGGAGCATGGTGACCAAGAGTTCATTTCTATTCGAATCATGTTCCTACTATGCTCCAAAGCATGTGCAAAGACCATTGGTGAAAGAACCGTGCACCGTAATCTTCATCAAGTGACTTATGATATAAATTTTGGATCGAACTCACTCTTGAAAACCAACTTACGAGGAGAGCATGAAGAGCTTATATACACATGGTTAAGATTAAACTTAACCCATGTGAAAAACTAGGATCATAACAACCTACAATATGCTGGTGAGTCGGTGACAAATGCTAAATATATTTCCATATAATTGTGATTGTCAGATTTGATTACAATCACAATTATGAAAATATATTCTAACAACAAACCGGTATAGTTTGCATAGCAGACTGAATGTACATGTATATTGGAAAGGCTTTCAGCAACGCACGCAGGGAGACCCTCTTGCCTGTTGGGTAGATATATATATCGGCTTCTCATAAATTTTGGCCTTCTTTTATGGTTTGCTACATCTTTTTCTATAATATTTGAGAATTATCAACTTTGCCAATGGAAATTTTCCTTTCTTAGGTTTGTTATTAAAAAACCTAATATTCAAAGGCATTTTGATTTTATGTGAAACAATACAGCAATGAAAGGGAATCAAAGACGCGTTTGTGGCACATATTTTCATATTCAAACCTAAAAAAGCCATTCGTGCCAGAAAAATACAGCAACGAGATGGAGACAATGGCTATAAATACCCTCATAAAGAGGTGTTGGCTTCAACTCAGCTGACAAACATGCCTAGTCAAGAGAAATCAATGAACTCGGATGGAGGGAGAACCAGTCGAGTTTGGAGAGTAATAGTGAAAATTCGAATTGTGTATCAAGTTTAGGTCGTATTAGGGTATAAGTATAAAATTATGTAGATTAATTTATGTTAAATTCATGTCAAATTAGTAAGTCGATCGTGTCAAAAATTGCCAGCAACGGGTCCAATTGATCAGCCTGTTTACCTATATACAGCAACTATTGCATGATGGCCCACTAACACCAGAAAAGCAGAGACTTATACTGTAATTTGTAAAGTTGTTTGCAGCAGGCCTCCTATCTAAAATATTTTTGGCTCAACCCATCAAAATCCTTGTTTCTAATTGAATAGTCAGCAACCAATTATCCGAACTATCCAAATGAGAGTTCTTTTTGTTAGAGATACTGAAGAATGCACAAACTTGCAAGTTGCACCAACACAGGCCCTTATTTGTAATTTGCATGCACAAGAAACTCCTTTCACAAGTGACATTATTGAGTTTCTTTATTGCAAAAGACAAATTTTTTTCTCAGATTGGTTTCCCTAACTACTCTCTCTCAACAAATGATGGATGATTAGATCAGTAAGATCAAAATTTTCGAAAGCCACATGCTATGCATCCACATGTACACCAGCCAAGAAATTAATGAGCATTCATAACCCCAACAACTCTCCCAGCCCACATCCAAATAATGGAGTATCTATCTTCACACAAATGGATAAATAGATATACACATGGAAGCTTCACAAACTCAAGGAAATGGAGAAGTAGATTTAAAAAGGGAAACTTTTTGGTTTTATTTCATGCTGTTCAGAGAGAGAATGAACAAATAAACCAAAATCCTAACAATAATGACAGATGAGAATAAACAAAATTTCAAACAAAATCCTAAGTATATATAAATTCAAGGCATTCTTAGTTGTAGCAGTACAGATTTGTAACATTTTCTAGGATTTCTCAAGAACAAATACCAACACATATGCATCTGTTATTGGCAATGGCATGCATCCATTCATCCACATTCATGAGCTGCAGCAACCCGGGCACCGAATCAACCCGTTCTCATTGCAATCAGGGCACCTCCTCAACTCTCCTTCCTCTTCTTCAAACACCTTCCGGCTGCCACTGCAATTCCGGCACGGCACGAACCTGGCATCTCCACACCCGTCGCATACGAATCCGGGATCCATCATCGGAAACCCCTCCAAAAGCTTATCCAATTCTCCATCCTCATTGAGTTGCTTGACCTCCTCTGCGCCGCCAACATACTTCCCCCTAACAAACACTTGCGGCAGGCTCACTGCCTTTCCTCCCAGCACGCTTTGCAGCTCCTTTCGGTACTCTGAATCCATGGAAATGTCCCTCTCGTCTACCGGCACTCTGAAGCCCCTAAATATCTTCCTAACCGAACAACAATCTTCATACGTCTTCCGAATTCCTCTCAAACTTGTAAAATAGATCACTATTCTATCTTCACTGCCTGGCAAGAAACACCAACTATTGGAAAATGAAAAACTCACAGGACTGGACCCCAATGATCGTATTCCTTTGGGCTGAATGCTATTCAATTGCCTGGATGACAATGCGCGCCTATAGCTATAAACCACATTGGGATCCATTTTAGATAGCAGAGCTTCCTCGGATAAATGCTGCCACAGCGGTTTCGTCGAAGACGACGATTTTTCAGAAACGATTTCTGAGTTTTTCACTGATTCAAACAAATCAGACAGTTTTTTCACTGACACGTCACTGCCCGTGTACCCGGTAGAACTGGGTTTGCTAGGAATGGCGATTGGGCGGTCGAAAATCGACGAGACGGGCTTTTCGGAATCGGATTCAAAGTCGTCGAGGCCGTCCATGAGTTCCCAGGCGTTGATTACAGAGTCTGGCGACAAAGAGTGTTCTGGGTCTGGTGGGACTGGGCTTATCTTGTGGTGAACAGGGAAATCCTGACCGTTCAAGTTAGGATTTTTGGGAGGGTCAGGATGGTCAATGAGGAGGAGGGAACCATAGGTGGTGGAGGTGAGAGACACAAGGTGGTGGGTGTCGCCCTTTCGGAGAGGTGGGTGGTGGACAAGTGGGGTTGGGAGGGAAAGAGCTCTAGTGACCGGCGGTGAAGAATGCGAAGAGTCTGAAGCAGAAAATGACGACGAAGAAGAAGGGTGAGAGGGGAGTTCCGGGTAAAGGATGTTGGGTTTTGAAGAAGAGCAGCCCATGAATGAGCGATTGAGAGGAAAATGAGAAAAAGGTTCAAACTTTTTGGTTTGGTTTGTCTTCTCTGAGAGGCCTTTTTGATTTGGGATTTTTCTCTTTTGGCTTTGGATTATGTTCTGTTGGGAAAGTTTGATTGCTGTCAGGGAGACATTTCTAGAGATGGATTGGGTTGCTTTTTCAGGCTTAGAGTGAAAGTAAGAGAGAGACAGAGAGATAAGAAGTATTGTGTTGGTGAAGAGGAGCTCTCAGGGGGTTGGGGGAAGATGATGAAATCAATGCAATTATATGGGGGCACCGGAGAAGAAGATTATGCGGTTAAGGGTCTATTTGAATGGATGATTGTTTCTGTTAGACATAAAAAGTTTGTTCCTTGCGGCCTTGTAAACTGTATTTGGCCGTCAATGCATTGAAAAATATATGTTCTTTGTGATTTTCACATTTTCCTTGAGTACCAAGAATCAAAAGGGGGTAAAAAAAAAAGGGGCATGCCAATAGAAGATGATCTAAGATTCAGATTAGATTTACTAGAATTTAAATGTTGTTATTCTATTTAAAATCTTGACATATATAGAATTTAAATGTTGTTATTCAAATTGAAAAGGGGCAGGAAGATAAAATCTTGACATATATGGAAATCGACCAAAATCCCTTCTTTTTCTATTTCGATTTTGAGCCTAGGAATATGTGGTAAACAAGCAAAATTAGGTCAAATATTAATTGAATTTGGCACTTTTTTAATTTATTAAACTTGACAAAATTGTGCATATATGGAAATGGATTTTAATTGTTTTTTTCCCATAATGAACTATATTTTTATTTATCATATTTGATAAATTTTTGCATACATAGAAGTGCTTCTTGATATTTTTTTTTTTCATAATGAATCACTCAAGAACAAATTTGCAAATTTGGATCACCAATCCTAAATTTGTACATTTGTTCTTGTTTTTGTTTTGACTACAAATGTAAATGTAGGATTTGAGTATGTGAAAAAAACTCAAGTTTTACCATTTTTTTTCCATGAAATGCACACTCGGTGTAGACTCCAAACGCTCAAGGCATCCATAATTACATGAATTTTTGAAATTTAATATTTATATTTGATTTGAGTTCAATTCCAAACAAGGCTTATGCACTCTCTATAATCGGGCTTTGAGTTATAAATGAGAAATGCTAGACTTACAAAATATTTTACCAAAAAAAAAAAAATCTTACAAAGTGATATGACACAACATGATTGATAATGAGATAAATTCAAATGATTGAAAAATGCTAGAATCTAATAAAAACTCCACATTTTGCCATAAAAGTCCATGTGACAAGATGCCACATCATATTTTTTGTGGAGAGAAAAAGACAAAACACAAACAAAAAGAAGATGATGTGGCATCTTGCCATATAGACTTTTATGGGCAAAATATGGAGTTTTTATTAGATTCTAGCATATCTCATTCAAATTTTGAGAAATTCAATTAAGTTGTGCCACGTCACTTTGTAAGTTTTTTTTTTTTTTTTTTTGGAAAATACATTTTACCCCCCTGAACATTGGGGTTAAAAGTACACAGGGATGAATAGTTCAGGAGATAAAGTGTATTTTTCCTTCTTCTTTTTTTAAAAAAAAAAATTAAAAAAAAAAAATTATAAGCCTAGCATTTCTCGTTCTAAATATAAAGTTTTAATAAATATAATCATAACATTTAAAATCTTTGAGGTCTTGTAAAAATATTGGAAGCAATTTGCAATGCTATTAGAGGATAACTTAAAAAAAAGCCATTTAAATTTTAAAGGAAGATCTCCACAATGGAAGCAATTACAATAAAAAAGTTCAAATCTGTTATAGCAGGATGTAGCTTAGACTTGCTTTTCTAATTGATTTGTTCGTTATTCACCCAACTTAACCGACTGTTAGCTGTTATGTCCAACTTAGCATTACCATAAACAAATTATCATACAAATTGGGTCACCCAATTTCCCAAGCAATCTTATAATAATAAAAAATGTAAACATTAAACAAAGAAAAATATATAATACATGTTATTTTTATAAGAAAGGACAAAGGTCGTTTCAATCTTGGTCATATTAGCTTGATTAAATACTTAAAAAAGAAAAATGTTATGGCAACTACAACTCCTTAGAAGGTGATGTGGCAACCCAAGTGGCATTATTATGTTAATCACAATTAAAATTAGTTATTTAGTAACTGACGTGACAGTCCGCATGATATTGTTAGCCATAATCAAAATTAATAGTTTAGTAATTGATGAATAAATGTCATGTGAATTGTCAAGTCAATTTATAAGTAATTTGTAATAAAAGTTGTAATTCCTCTAATAATAATGAATACTTAAACACATTTCATCTTTTTTTTTTTTTTTTGATATGTCCACACAAGAGGGGGGAGAGTGATTCAAACTAGTGACCTCCACTTTCATTAAGTATAGTCCTAGCCGATTGAGCTACATCTTGGGGACCACATTTCATCTATTTAACAATATCTCTAGTGCAACCTATTTTATACCATCAAAGACTATAAGCCTACTACAATTGGGATTTCGATCAGGTTAGGGTTGAGCAATGATTGAACCCACTTGAGAGAGTGCACGCGACCCCTTACCGTTTATGCCCTCAAGACACTCGAGACATTGATTCGTTACGAATAAGGAACTATTATAATCACGTCTAAGTAAAATGTTCGTGACTAATTCCCGTTACCCATTTTAAATACAATAAAAACAATAAGCCATTAGAGGTATCCCTATATCTATCATAAAACCAATAACATGATCTTGTTTTTAACTACTTGTGAATTATTGTCATTCTTCTGCTGGAGTATGTGTACTTGTAGAAGCAATTAATATGATATACCAACTTTCATCATAGGAAGTAAAGTGGCATTTAATGGAAGAAAAAGAACAAGGGACAGTCTTTTCGACTACTTCAGCCGACCATGGTCCCTAACATAATTTTATTATTGGTGACTCGCCTTCAATCAAGCCATTTGACTAATACTCCATTCTGCCTTAGACATCAAGTTTCTCTTCATCCTATTATTTAAAAATAAAACACATGTGAAAGTGTGATTAAATGTCGAATTCATTGAATTTACTCAACAGAGGGTGATTAAATGTCGAATTCATTGAATTTACTCAACAGAAAGAAAATTCAAACTCATTGTTCTTCTTCTTCTTCTTTTGGAAAAATATCAAAATCACTCCCTATGTTATTGGTACGTTATTAAAAGGCTTTTATGGGTGTTCAATTTAGTCAAATATATTCTTGCTATTTAAAACGTTCTTAAATAGATCATTCTATACATAGTCCATCCAAAAAAAAAAAAAACATTTTTTGTTTAATTTTCTTAGCGTTTCTCAGCACACAAACAAAGTATTCTAAAATTTCCATAGTTTGGGATGGTAGAAATTAGAATGGTAGTTCTCTTTCATGCTATCTGGCAAGATATGGAAAAGCAGCAAGACACGAAGAAATCCAAGTGAAATTATATTAAAGGTCGCCATCATTTGCATCCCAGTTAATTGATTGAAATGGACGTATGAGGAAGTGCAGGACCACCATGCACCATTTCAATTTCAGGCCTAATGCCACCAAAACCAGGCCATTACTCTGTTGTTTCATTCTGGTGCTTAGGTACAAAGAGGTCATTATCTCATCCATTTCATTTTTATGCTCTTTCAAATTTCAAAAAAAAAAAAAAAAAAAAAATGAAAATGAAAAAAAAGAAACAAGATATTTATAGCTATGTTAAAAGCAAAGATATTTATAGTTTATAACTTTATTTGTTAAGGTGTTTTTGGATGGTGTATTTTGTTTTTGGTTTGAAAAAGTATTTTGACATGACATAAATATATATAAAAAATTACGAGTGTTTTATATTTGAATTGAGTTGTTTATGTTTTGAGTTGAGTTTTTTTTTTTTGGAAGGATGTTTTGAGTTGAGTTATTTATGTTTTTAGGGAGTTTTCGAGGTGGCTCGAGCTACCCTAAAAACCGTATTAAGGGTTGGTCGGATTAACCCCCATTGGGCTACTACCCTGAAAAACTCTTTGAAAATACCCTCACAAGTTAGTAGTTGTTCAAGCTACTTCAAAATTTTTTTTCAAAGGTGAACAAATCACTCCCCAAGTGAACCCGAGCCACCTTGAAAACCCCCTAAGGAGGTGCCCAAACCACCCCTCCTAGGTTAGGGGTGATCCAACAATCTCAAAACCTTCTTCATGAATGACTGCCTCATTCCCTCTCTTCCGCTTTGGTTAAAAAAAAAAAAAACAAAAGACTGGCCTCCCTCTCCCTACCCCACACCCACTACCCCGTGTGACGGAGAGGAGAGAGCCACCCCATCAACCACCTTTGTTATTTATTTATTTTTTTTTTATCAAACTGAGATGGTATTTTGTATGAGCGACAATATTTTATTGGTTTTACATGGCTTTTCAAGAATTTCATTAGATTTTTAATAAGTAGATGGACGAAAGAATCAAATTGAAAAAAGTACAAAGTATTAATTTGGTCACTTCTTAAAACCCCAATACCTTTTTGAAAAAGAGGTAAATCGCAAATGCCAATTATGCATTTAGCCCATCATTTTAACTCACAAATCACCATTGATGAACAGGCTCTTCTCCAATTAAATATGGGCAACTATTTTTGGCGGATTCTGCATGTCACCTCTAGGTAGTATCATCAAACTCCTGCCAATTCAAGACTTACGTCGCTGAAAATTCCTCATCTCCTATCATATCATCATTTGGGACGTATCCAACCTTCTTTATCTTTGCATGAAGTTCATGAAGTAAAGAACAAATAAGTTCAGACTGACGATGAGACTTATCACCAACTACAAACACATGCGAACTATTCCCAATATCTATCCAACTGCAACCAGGCTGCTTCTTCAACCCCCTATCCTTCATTTTCAACCTCACTTTAGCAGCTTCTCTCCATTTCCCTGCTGAAGCATATATGTTAGACAACAACAAATAAGTGCCTGCGTTCTCTGGCTCCACTTCTAAAAGCTCCTCTGCGGCCAGCTTTCCTATGTCCACATCCCCATGAACATTACATCCAGCAAGTAAAGCCCCCAAAACAGAAGCAGCTGGCTTAGTGCCAAGTCGCTTTATAAAATCAAAAGCCTCTTTTAGCCTCCCTGCACGTACACAGAGATCAACCAAGCATGTGTAGTGATCTTCTCTCACGATTATGGACCTATCTCTCACAAGCTCATCAAAATACTTTAGCCCCTCCTCCACCAAACCAGCATGGCTGCAAGCTGAGAGCAACCCCACATAGGTGACATCATCAGGTTGGAACCCTGATTCCCGCATTTCATTGAACAAATTAATTGCCTCTCTGCCACATCCATGGTGTGCATAGGCCGCAACCATACCATTCCAAGAAATCAAATCCCTATGGCTTGTCATCCCATCATCAAACATCTTCCTAGCTGTACCCAACTCTCCACACTTTGAATACATGTTTATGAGTGCTGATACCACAAATGGACGATCCTGATAGGCTGTTTTACTTATCATCTGATGAACTTGCTGTCCCTCACTAAGACCAGCTAGATCACTACAAGCACCCAAAACAGACACGAAAGTTCCCTGATTAGGTTTCACCCCATCAGCCACCAGCATTTTCATGAAAATCTTCAATGCTTCTTCACTTTGCCCATCTTGAATATATCCTGTGATAATCGCAGTCCAAGATATCACATTCTTTTGGGGCATTTCATTAAACAACTTCCATGCCCTAGTTAACTCCCCATTCTGAATAAATCCAGTAATCATGGTATTCCATGAAGGCAAGTCCCTCTCCGGCATTCTCCCAAACAAGTCAAGGGCCTCATCCAACCTCTTATGCTGCGCATAACCAGTAATCATAGCATTCCACGAAACGATATTCCTTTCAGGCATCCTATCAAAAAGTAACCGTGCCTCGTCAATCCTTCCATTTCTTGATAAACCGGCAACCATTGCCGTCCACGAGATCACATCCCTTTCACACATCTGTTCAAAAAGCCTCTGTGCCTGGTCAATCCTCCCACATTGTGCCAAAGCTGTTATAATAGTGTTCCAAGAAACCACATTCCTCTCCGGCATCCTCTCAAACAAATCCAAAGCCAAATCAGCTTTACCATTTCTCGCATACCCATCAATCATTGTGTTCCAAGAAACCACATTTTTAACTGGCATCTCATAGAACAACCTCTCAGCTTCCTTAATCCTATTCAACCTTATATACCCACTAACCAAAGCAGTCCAAGTAATCACATTCTTTTTAGCATCCACTCTATCAAACAACCTCCTCGCCTCATCAACCATCCCACACTTAATATACCCCGTGATCACCGTAGTCCATGTGACCACATCTCTCTCACACATATTATCAAACACCAGGCGTGCTTCGCAAATTTTTCCTTCTTTGCAGAGCTTAGTAATCAACCAGTTAGACCGCGCCACACCCGAGTTGGCGCTATAATCTCTTCCGGGTATCGCAAATTTGTCCATTCCCGGCTCATTCACCGAGTGGTAAAGATCAATTCGGGATCCATAGAGAACCTTGAGATCGCACAGAAGTGGGATAATAACTTGGACACAGTTCAAGATAGGCGATCTAACAATACTGCTAAATTGTCTGGCACTGGTTGATACTCGAAAAAGAGCTAACATTTCAAGCAATAATCAAGGAATGTCTGTATATGAAGCACTAAAGCTAGTGAAATGGAAGTTCTGGGTTATGAATATGATCGCTTGGAGGTTGAAGAAGATTTTTAAGAATTTTATAACGGTCATTAACTGTAAGCCAGCCCAGGGGGTCCGGTCTATGTTCCATAAAAACGGTGTCGTGGCCCTCGTGGGGTTAACAGTGAGGACCACAATTGGACGCGGGAAAGTTCATCTGAGTCGAGTAAAGGTCAGTATTGGAATTGCCTGATAATTAGAAGACATTGAGAGAAAAGAAACTTTCAAAAAAATATAAATAAAAAATGAAAACTTTGTTCAGAGAGGCAGTATATATATATATATATATATATATATTGTTGGGTTTAAGCATATAATTTAGTTATAGCATATTTCTTTAATGAGTGAATTTTGACAAAAAAAAAAAAAAAAGAGAAACGAGTTTTCCTTTTTTTTTATTTATTTTTTTTATAGAAAACGAGTTTTCCTTTGAACAGGATTGAAAGAAATTTTCCAGACATATATTCTTAACATATGCAAATCACATATTCTATTAAAATACATGTGATAATTAAAATTGCATGTGAAAAATCAAACATTCGAAAAACTTTGTCAACCTTGAAAGAAACTAATAATGCAGAAATAATAAAGCAGAATAATAAGAATAAGGACACAGAGGTTTACATAATTCGGGCTGTGATCTAGGTACACAAAATAAAGCCCTAAGGCTAAATTTCAACTGTAATTCAGTGATAGTTTTTAAGTGTGACTCAGTGATATTCTTCAATTGTAAGTTAGTAATCGTTTTCAATTGTGATTATTATTCTTGAACTCCATGATATACTCTACTATGACACACCTCAATTTTTGTTAGACATAATCACGAGCCAATTATGCCATCTGATCCTTAATTACTAGAGCTAAAGCAATGTCGGCATGAATAATAAAAAGTCTCCCTTCAACAATTTGTCAACTACGTGGAACCAATCAAATAATAAGTTATAGTTATGGCCGACAAAATCAAAGCAACGAAGACATCAGAAGTACGAAAATGAAGGGCTCCCCTAGTTTGATATCACAGACAGGAATGGTTTCTGTAAAAAAAATGGCAAAGCCACTTTCATCCACCTTTTAAATATTTGCAGAGCATCGCAATGTTTATGTTTCATCCACTTTCATCTAAGCTTTGTCGATAGCATTCTAGTTCTAACAGAACATCATAAACGATTCTAATAAGAAACATTAGATCTTTTTCAGGCTTCCCAATGTTTATGTTTGAACCTGTTTTTTCGTTTTTCTCTTCTAGCTTACAAAACACCCACAAAGAATGATGAGCCTCTTCAGGGAAACACTGCCAAATAAAATGTCACACAACCACCAAATTAGCATCAAAACACTGACACAGTTATTAGCTATACAATGTTGATGTAACCTTTACAGAGCCAATTAAAAGCCGAAGAGCTCCCAACTGATAAACCAACAATAATCCTTTCCAGTACAAAGGACTTCACCACTATACAATCTTGTTAAAAATGATAAAACAAATTAGAAATCCATTAAAGAAGATCTGGTCATGGAATTCATTGAAATCATAGATAGCTTTACATCTCTATGCCACATATTCAATCTCCTTCATTTCTTGTTACCTGTTGACCTTGACTGATCTGCACGCAGACAAAAATTTAGCTATGAATCATAAAAGATGCAAGAAGCCATCTCAAACTTCAAGTAGGTAGACTACACCATAGAAAACAAACTGGAATTTTAACAGCAGAACCTTTTACTCACAAAGAAGACATAAATAACGATACTGGTTATTTGCCTGTTGCAGGTTTACCTTATTTTACTTCCATTATGTCTATATTAGCTCAATGGACTGACAATCATCAACTGTATGCTTTAATAATTGGAATTCATGAACCATGTTTAAAATAAACATGTTTATGAGGATTGAAGAAACAAGTAGGATGACTTTTTAGATTACACATTATGCATGCTTATGTTACAGGTACAAGTTTGGGAGTTTCTCTCCTACCTTTCGGGGCGCCTTGGCTTTGATTCAAAATGGAGGAAATGGATGTCTGCCTCTATCTTCACAGCCTGATTCTCTCTATTGATTAATGGTAGTTCACATGGTTTTTTTGCTAGTTCCAGGGGCCTCCACAAAGAGAACTCGAGTCACTGCTCTTATTTGTAATTGTCATGGAGTTTCTTAGTAGGATGCTGTCTAGAGTTATGGCTATGGATTATTTATTTGGTTTCAAGGTCAACCTCCAAAACGCAGCCTCTTTAGGAATCACCCATCTTCTTTTTGCGGATGAGACACTTATTACGTGTGATGCATATTGAGATCAGATCCTTAATCTGGAACATATTCTCGTGTTTTGTGGCTATTTCACGTTTGAAGGTCAATCTTCGAAAATCAAAATTAGTTGCAGGGCTGGGGCTTACATTCTGATTTGTAACAAATCTTCTTTGCCATTGAAATATTTGGGACTTCTTTTGGGCGCTTCTTTTAAGTCAAAAGTTATTTGGGATGTGGTAGTTGAGAAAACATAAAGAAGATTGGCTAATTGGAAGAAGACCTATTTATCTCGAGGCAGTCGCCTAACCCTTATCAAGAGAACATTATCCAATTTACCAATGTGCTTCTTGTCCCTTTTCCCTTTACCAGCCGGTATAGCTAGAAGATTGAAGCGTCTTCAAAGGGGCTTTCTTTGAGATGGCAT
The DNA here is from genome assembly GCF_901000735.1 of Corylus avellana. Classification (NCBI taxonomy): domain Eukaryota; kingdom Viridiplantae; phylum Streptophyta; class Magnoliopsida; order Fagales; family Betulaceae; genus Corylus; species Corylus avellana. The sequence continues at coordinate 3,269,966 of NC_081549.1, read as the reverse complement.
AGGTGGTAAGTCTAAGCTTCATTAGCGAACATGAAGACTATTTGCTCCCCAGTTCCTAGAGAAGGGTTGGATGTGAAAACCCTCATGCCATTTAATAGAGCTTTATTGGGTAAATGGCTTTGGAGATTCCTACAAGAAGAGGATTTCCTATGGAGATAGGTGATTCATGAGAAGTATGGGATCCAAAGAGGGGGCTGGCGTTCAGAGGAAACTTGAGAGCCATATGGGGTGGGCCTTTGGAGGAATATTAGGAATGACTGGGAAAATTTCTACAACTTGCTCTCCTCGGAGTTGGGAATGGGTCTCGCATTCGCTTTTGGCATGATGTTTGGTAGGGAGAAGCAGCAAGTACTCATTTCCCGAACTCTATTCTACAGCTCATGACAAAGAAGCCTTACTGTCAGATTACTTGAATGCCTCTGGTACATATATCCATTGGAATCTAAGTTTCTTCAAGGTAGTCCAGCATTCGGAGCTGTAGTCTCTTCTTGTATTCCTCAACCTTTTGTACGCCTTGAAAACCCATTTGGAGGAGATGGATACAATGTTGTGGACCCCTACATGCAATCACGGCTTTGAAGTGACTAGCTACTATAACACTTGATGGTCTGAGGAGTCTTGTTTGTTCCCGTGGAAGAGCATTTGGAAGGTGAACACTGCAACTCACATTGCTTTCTTCATTTGGACGGAAACTTTGGGTAAAATCCTCACAATTGATAATCTTAGGAGGAGGGGTCTTACTCTTGTTAATTGGTGTTGCCTATACAAAAAGAACAAGGAGACCGTAAACCACTTCCTTATCCATTGTGAGTTTACTAGTGAGATCTGGCATTTGGTTCTCAACTTATTCGAAGTTTCATGGGTCATGCCTAGCAATATCCTAGAGTTGCTTCACTATTGGAAGACTCAAGGGCTGGGACACTCCAAAGAGGCCATCTAGAAAGTCATCCCCACATTATTAACGTGGGGCACCCAAAGAGAAAGAAATCGATGCCTATTTGAGGACTACAAGTCTAATGTGCTATGTTTAAAATCCTCCTTTTTGATCTCTATTAGATTGGGCTGTAGCTTATGTTCCTAATTTTTCCTCTTCAAATCTTGTAGATTTGGTTAACTTTGTAGATTTTTGGCACCATAAGGTGGCTGCATCTCTTGTATATTTTGTATGTATGAAGGCTTTTCCTTTTCTCCTAATAAATTATTGTTCATAAATTTTTTTTTTTTTTAAAAAAAAACAGAGAGGCTCAGGATCTATATTTTTGGCACTCACAATCTATTGATACATATAAGAACAAATACAACATTTTTGTGTCTGATTGCCTGGAAAAATATTAAGCTAGCATTGACTATCTTTTTTTCTTCTAGTAGGTAACCCTTAAAAAGAACACAAGATCAAGATTATGATGAAGATGAAGAAGAGGAAGACACTTCACAAATCCAAGTGTTTAATGCAGCACTGAAGTTTATGCATGCCAGATTTGTGAGAGACAAAGATAAGCAAAAATTGAGCACTGTTTCAGATTATCTTTGTAAGGAAAGAAAAACAAGATTCTGTCAAATTTTGTACCATGAAAATAAAATTTCTCCCGCAATGTAATACCCCTCAAAAAGAAAACTGGTGAACTAAATCAAACATGATTTAGGAGCAGCTATCATGACCATCAAAATTGTAACAGCAAATGACTAAGAACTAACGTGCATACAAGACCATATGGGCAGACTAACCCCTTCAAGGAATAAAGAGCAACAGTAGATGAAAGATCATCCAGGCAGAGCTCTCTTTGTCTAGCTATACTGTGACTATGAACCTAATATTTTGAAACTTTCATGCCTTCTTAAATTGACTTTTCTTCTCTTAAATCTAGATTTAGAACTCATGATGAACCAAAAATGATACAACATTACCAGCCACAAAACTTGCAAAGAGAGAAGAAGGGGTGTGTGGAAGGGTAGAGAACAACGAAGACAACAAAAGCTCGAGATGAATGGTCAGAGCACCCGTGGTATTTGCATGACAGAGATGTGGTCTATAATATAGCATATGCATAGAGTTCTACTGAGGTTCGCGTATAATAACCATAAGTGAAACTGGTAAATTGAGAGAATGAGATCTCCAAAATACCACTAACAGGGACCTTGCAGAACTAGAAAGAGGATGAAATAGAACCACAGATTAAATACTTAATGAAGGTTACTGAGCTCCAGAAACCTAACCTCCATTTAAATCTTCCTAAATGATTCTAAAACAAACAGTTTCTCTTCCAATCTGCATGCCCAACTAAATGACTTCTGTAGGAAACAAAACCCCATTCCTTTAGCCGGTATTAAGCCTAAATTTCCCAAGGTCATCTCCCAGACTCCCACACAATTTTACATGGTAAAAATGACCTCTACCTTTATCATGTTATGGCTGAACTGTATAGTTGGAATAGCGATGTAAATGTATAATTGGTTTAATGTTCCCACTATGTTATTGAGGGAGTCACAAAGTTATTGTTTGATCCAAGGAAGATGATATCGTAGGAGTTGCTTACTGAACATGAATATTGCTTTGACGGCTGCTGCAGGAGATGGGGTTCGCTCACATCTTTTATGAATTTTTTTAGAACTTGGTTTATGGGAGGCAATGTAGGAAATTACCCTAAGCAAATTGTGTAACTTGTTTAGTTGCTTTATACTTAAGAGTCACTGGGTCCCAAAGTTAATTGATGTTTAATTGTTGCTAAATGTAATTGCTAGCAAAGGCATTAAATACCAAATTGTACTTTGATTTTAGATCTAGGCTATCTATATCTTATGCTATTTAGGTTTTAGTTTGTGGGATTTTGCTAGTAAATAAAAATTTAGTTTTGCGCATGACCTCCTCCATATCAATTGTGATGATTTCATAAAAATTTGCTTCAATTGTGCTTGTTGAGAATCACCAAAAGTTAGCAACTCTACATAGGCACTCAGCTTCTGCAATTGATGATATTTTGCTTTTAATTTTACTCTTAACAATCTAAAATTATGTCTTCTATGCTCAAAAATAGTCCTTGAGTGCATGCTGTCCTCTTGCTTATATGTTATCTTGGCCTCAAAGATCAGATCAGCTTGCATATTCTTCTTTTTTTCCTTATATTAATGTTTTACATTGTTTATTTCTTTTCATTCCATATTTTCCTGGCTCCTATCATCTTCACTTTGTAACGAAGATACTCTTATTGTCATTTTGTTTGCAGTGTATATATAATTCAAGACCCTAAACTTGAATGTATAGCTCCACTTGGCTACTAAGATATTGTTGGAAAAGTGAAGAAAGTTTCGAAATCTTTTACACGTTTTAATTTTTCTTCTAAAAAACGTGCTCTTGGCAACTGAGCGGAGCCCATATATCAAATCTAAAAGTTCTCAGACAAGAAAGGCAGGTTTGAATTGATTAAGTGTTCATTCTATCACAATTCACCTACCACCTAATGGGATAATAGACATTATCACAATAATCAGCAACCAAGAAAATAATCACACAGACAGAGAGATTTTAATATAACAAAAAAGTTAGCAGGGGTTCCCAGAGACAAACCCAGAGAGATTTGGATTGTTGAATTCGACAACCCAATCAGCCAACGTGGAAAGGGCCGATATCACCCGTTCTGAGAGAGTTGGCAACTTCATCAGCAACAATCAAGCAAGAAGAAACCCACCCAGTCAGAGCCACCCACACCATCTTTGCCATCCACAGGGTCATGGTCCATGGCATTGCCATTGTCTCTGTCTCTCTCTGTTTTTGCTTTCTAATCAAAACCCAGAAAATCGATTTGGGATTCAAAGAGAAATCAGGCTAATCAGCCCACCCTATTTGGAAAGAATCAAAGGAATCGGAGTCATCAAAGACAAATTAAAAAGGTGAAGTGAAAGGAAAAGAAAACAGTCCGAGAGGCAGGGGGTGATGTGGGCCATGAGTTATTGATTTGCTTGTCTCAGTGGGTTATTTGCTTTGTTTTCTGTTTTTTACCTTCTTTTGGAGTCCACTGCTCAAAACCATATGTCCCACCCACCAAACAGAAAAAGACTTTTTCAGCTTAAAATAGTCTCTTTAATTATTATTAATCTTGATAGGATAATGATTATGATGTATTAATATGTGATTACAAATTTTTAACTCCAAAGAATTAGAAAGAAGCTTTATGATTTTTTGGGACATTGCCAATGAGGACAGGATAAAGATGCCAGCAATTCAGACAGCAAATTCGAACTTACGAGGACACAACCCATAAGCAGTTTAGCATAACTTTGAATGGGTTAAGCTGAACAAAAGTCCTCTCTTCTCTATTCTCTCCTTTCTCCTCAAATTTATATATAGCTAAAATATTTATATATGCAAATACAGTTTATGGTGAAATATTTTTTATATAGCCAACAAAAATTTCTTAAAATATTTATTTTAGTTAAATATATATTACTTTTTGGACTAAAAATTAAATTTGACCCTTATTAAACTTGTTTATAATTACGTTTGAGAAATAGAGCTGAGTTAGCCCAAAAAGACTGAAAATGCTGCGTAGCATACCCATCTGAGTTATTGGGCCATTAGCTATAGGCGTATTTTGGTCCCAACGCACAAACACCTGCTCCATAAAGCAGAACCGACCCGGGCCCACCTTCCCGAACAGTAACACATTCCCGCTGTCTGAAATTTTGAGTTCCATTTCAAATTTTGCGAAAACCTCAACGAAGAACGAAAGAGAACCTCTCTCTTTCTTTCTCTCTGTGACTATGGCTCCTCACTTCTTCTTTCCCCAGACCCTCAGAGCACTAGAAGAAGAGCACGAAGACAACCGCCTCTACGCGCAAAACCCCATCGACATCGCTTCGCTTCATCCCTCTGAACTGGAAGAGTTCGTCAAAGGTCACATTCTCTCTCTCTCTCTCTCTCTCTTAGAGATCCATTAAATTTTTCCCTGACATTGAGTTTGGTTGCTGAGAAAATGCAACACAAAGAAAAAGAAAGGAAGTCTGGCGAAAATGGTACTCGAATTGATTAGTTTTATACATTTGATTGTTAATTAAGTGGGGCATGTCATGTCCCAAATCTTTTTTCCCTCAATTATCTCAGCAATCAAGCAGAGTTCGACTTTTTTTAAAATAAATTTCTTTTGTTTTCATGTAATGAAGCCCTAAAAAGTGTAAAGTTTTATTCGGTTGTTAGGGAGATATAGAGAAGAAAATAATTTATAGAATTGAAGCAAGAAAATTAGAAAATTTGACTTAAGTCAGTCGTTTAATCTGCATTTGGCCGTGCTTAGCTGAATTTTGCGTTTCTTATGAACTAAGCAGCGTAAGTGCAAGACCTCAAGTTGGTTGTACTTTGTTTTTAACTCAATCTTTCCTAGAAACAGGACATATTCTATTTTTTTTGTTTCTTATGCGCTATCATTGCTCATCTGAGACAATTGGGGAAAAAAAAGGAAAGCAACCAAGTTTTGTTGTTCTATGCCATGAGATTATTATTAAAGAAAAACTAATCTGGGCTGAGTTTGTGCTATAATTTACTTGAACAAAAGTTGAATTTTTCTTTGTTCTAGCAAATATTTAAAGTAAGCAACCAAATAATAATAAGAGTTTTCTCCAACTCCGGCAAACACCATAATGCTTTGTTTTGTAACGTACAAAATACAAGCGTATGAAAGGAAATAGAAGTGTTACTTACACTGATAGCTGGATTCAATAGAACTGATAGAGAGTAATTTAACCAGCTCCTCTACATTTAGCTGGTCATCGTTATTTGTAAATGTACTTGCAAGAACAAGTAGTTCATTTTTGTTCCACCCATGATACACAATCTCACGTTATGCCGTTTTTTTGCCTTCCTTATCTATTTAAACAGGTGTATCCTTTGATCTTTCCGACAAGGAGCTCTTTTGCATTGAAGAGCAAGATGTCTTTGACCGTGTCTATTCCTTGATTCGTAGTTATGCTAGTCTCCCTACATCTTGTAAATTCAATCTCGTAGAGAGTCTCCGATCCAATTTTAGTGTTCTTCTTCCAAATGTTGATTCACTCTCACGGGTTTCTCAAAGTCAGGATGATGACACTCCAGTGTTTGATCGGGTTGCTTCACATCGTAATGCTTTTAAAATTTACACATTCGTCCTCATCAACGTTGTTCTT
>NC_081549.1:3224164-3263716 GCF_901000735.1 Corylus avellana | reverse complement strand
AAAATACATGTGATAATTAAAATTGCATATGAAAAATCAAACATTCGAAAAACTTTGTCAACCTTGAAAGAAACTAATAATGCAGAAATAATAAAGCAGAATAATAAGAATAAGGACACAGAGGTTTACATAATTCGGGCTGTGATCTAGGTACACAAAATAAAGCCCTAAGGCTAAATTTCAACTGTAATTCAGTGATAGTTTTTAAGTGTGACTCAGTGATATTCTTCAATTGTAAGTTAGTAATCGTTTTCAATTGTGATTATTATTCTTGAACTCCATGATATACTCTACTATGACACACCTCAATTTTTGTTAGACATAATCACGAGCCAATTATGCCATCTGATCCTTAATTACTAGAGCTAAAGCAATGTCGGCATGAATAATAAAAAGTCTCCCTTCAACAATTTGTCAACTACGTGGAACCAATCAAATAATAAGTTATAGTTATGGCCGACAAAATCAAAGCAACGAAGACATCAGAAGTACGAAAATGAAGGGCTCCCCTAGTTTGATATCACAGACAGGAATGGTTTCTGTAAAAAAAATGGCAAAGCCACTTTCATCCACCTTTTAAATATTTGCAGAGCATCGCAATGTTTATGTTTCATCCACTTTCATCTAAGCTTTGTCGATAGCATTCTAGTTCTAACAGAACATCATAAACGATTCTAATAAGAAACATTAGATCTTTTTCAGGCTTCCCAATGTTTATGTTTGAACCTGTTTTTTCGTTTTTCTCTTCTAGCTTACAAAACACCCACAAAGAATGATGAGCCTCTTCAGGGAAACACTGCCAAATAAAATGTCACACAACCACCAAATTAGCATCAAAACACTGACACAGTTATTAGCTATACAATGTTGATGTAACCTTTACAGAGCCAATTAAAAGCCGAAGAGCTCCCAACTGATAAACCAACAATAATCCTTTCCAGTACAAAGGACTTCACCACTATACAATCTTGTTAAAAATGATAAAACAAATTAGAAATCCATTAAAGAAGATCTGGTCATGGAATTCATTGAAATCATAGATAGCTTTACATCTCTATGCCACATATTCAATCTCCTTCATTTCTTGTTACCTGTTGACCTTGACTGATCTGCACGCAGACAAAAATTTAGCTATGAATCATAAAAGATGCAAGAAGCCATCTCAAACTTCAAGTAGGTAGACTACACCATAGAAAACAAACTGGAATTTTAACAGCAGAACCTTTTACTCACAAAGAAGACATAAATAACGATACTGGTTATTTGCCTGTTGCAGGTTTACCTTATTTTACTTCCATTATGTCTATATTAGCTCAATGGACTGACAATCATCAACTGTATGCTTTAATAATTGGAATTCATGAACCATGTTTAAAATAAACATGTTTATGAGGATTGAAGAAACAAGTAGGATGACTTTTTAGATTACACATTATGCATGCTTATGTTACAGGTACAAGTTTGGGAGTTTCTCTCCTACCTTTCGGGGCGCCTTGGCTTTGATTCAAAATGGAGGAAATGGATGTCTGCCTCTATCTTCACAGCCTGATTCTCTCTATTGATTAATGGTAGTTCACATGGTTTTTTTGCTAGTTCCAGGGGCCTCCACAAAGAGAACTCGAGTCACTGCTCTTATTTGTAATTGTCATGGAGTTTCTTAGTAGGATGCTGTCTAGAGTTATGGCTATGGATTATTTATTTGGTTTCAAGGTCAACCTCCAAAACGCAGCCTCTTTAGGAATCACCCATCTTCTTTTTGCGGATGAGACACTTATTACGTGTGATGCATATTGAGATCAGATCCTTAATCTGGAACATATTCTCGTGTTTTGTGGCTATTTCACGTTTGAAGGTCAATCTTCGAAAATCAAAAGAGTAGTTGCAGAGGCTGAGAGGCGACATTCTGATTTGTAACAAATCTTCTTTGCCATTGAAATATTTGGGACTTCTTTTGGGCGCTTCTTTTAAGTCAAAAGTTATTTGGGATGTGGTAGTTGAGAAAACATAAAGAAGATTGGCTAATTGGAAGAAGACCTATTTATCTCGAGGCAGTCGCCTAACCCTTATCAAGAGAACATTATCCAATTTACCAATGTGCTTCTTGTCCCTTTTCCCTTTACCAGCCGGTATAGCTAGAAGATTGAAGCGTCTTCAAAGGGGCTTTCTTTGAGATGGCATAGGTGGTAAGTCTAAGCTTCATTAGCGAACATGAAGACTATTTGCTCCCCAGTTCCTAGAGAAGGGTTGGATGTGAAAACCCTCATGCCATTTAATAGAGCTTTATTGGGTAAATGGCTTTGGAGATTCCTACAAGAAGAGGATTTCCTATGGAGATAGGTGATTCATGAGAAGTATGGGATCCAAAGAGGGGGCTGGCGTTCAGAGGAAACTTGAGAGCCATATGGGGTGGGCCTTTGGAGGAATATTAGGAATGACTGGGAAAATTTCTACAACTTGCTCTCCTCGGAGTTGGGAATGGGTCTCGCATTCGCTTTTGGCATGATGTTTGGTAGGGAGAAGCAGCAAGTACTCATTTCCCGAACTCTATTCTACAGCTCATGACAAAGAAGCCTTACTGTCAGATTACTTGAATGCCTCTGGTACATATATCCATTGGAATCTAAGTTTCTTCAAGGTAGTCCAGCATTCGGAGCTGTAGTCTCTTCTTGTATTCCTCAACCTTTTGTACGCCTTGAAAACCCATTTGGAGGAGATGGATACAATGTTGTGGACCCCTACATGCAATCACGGCTTTGAAGTGACTAGCTACTATAACACTTGATGGTCTGAGGAGTCTTGTTTGTTCCCGTGGAAGAGCATTTGGAAGGTGAACACTGCAACTCACATTGCTTTCTTCATTTGGACGGAAACTTTGGGTAAAATCCTCACAATTGATAATCTTAGGAGGAGGGGTCTTACTCTTGTTAATTGGTGTTGCCTATACAAAAAGAACAAGGAGACCGTAAACCACTTCCTTATCCATTGTGAGTTTACTAGTGAGATCTGGCATTTGGTTCTCAACTTATTCGAAGTTTCATGGGTCATGCCTAGCAATATCCTAGAGTTGCTTCACTATTGGAAGACTCAAGGGCTGGGACACTCCAAAGAGGCCATCTAGAAAGTCATCCCCACATTATTAACGTGGGGCACCCAAAGAGAAAGAAATCGATGCCTATTTGAGGACTACAAGTCTAATGTGCTATGTTTAAAATCCTCCTTTTTGATCTCTATTAGATTGGGCTGTAGCTTATGTTCCTAATTTTTCCTCTTCAAATCTTGTAGATTTGGTTAACTTTGTAGATTTTTGGCACCATAAGGTGGCTGCATCTCTTGTATATTTTGTATGTATGAAGGCTTTTCCTTTTCTCCTAATAAATTATTGTTCATAAATTTTTTTTTTTTTTAAAAAAAAACAGAGAGGCTCAGGATCTATATTTTTGGCACTCACAATCTATTGATACATATAAGAACAAATACAACATTTTTGTGTCTGATTGCCTGGAAAAATATTAAGCTAGCATTGACTATCTTTTTTTCTTCTAGTAGGTAACCCTTAAAAAGAACACAAGATCAAGATTATGATGAAGATGAAGAAGAGGAAGACACTTCACAAATCCAAGTGTTTAATGCAGCACTGAAGTTTATGCATGCCAGATTTGTGAGAGACAAAGATAAGCAAAAATTGAGCACTGTTTCAGATTATCTTTGTAAGGAAAGAAAAACAAGATTCTGTCAAATTTTGTACCATGAAAATAAAATTTCTCCCGCAATGTAATACCCCTCAAAAAGAAAACTGGTGAACTAAATCAAACATGATTTAGGAGCAGCTATCATGACCATCAAAATTGTAACAGCAAATGACTAAGAACTAACGTGCATACAAGACCATATGGGCAGACTAACCCCTTCAAGGAATAAAGAGCAACAGTAGATGAAAGATCATCCAGGCAGAGCTCTCTTTGTCTAGCTATACTGTGACTATGAACCTAATATTTTGAAACTTTCATGCCTTCTTAAATTGACTTTTCTTCTCTTAAATCTAGATTTAGAACTCATGATGAACCAAAAATGATACAACATTACCAGCCACAAAACTTGCAAAGAGAGAAGAAGGGGTGTGTGGAAGGGTAGAGAACAACGAAGACAACAAAAGCTCGAGATGAATGGTCAGAGCACCCGTGGTATTTGCATGACAGAGATGTGGTCTATAATATAGCATATGCATAGAGTTCTACTGAGGTTCGCGTATAATAACCATAAGTGAAACTGGTAAATTGAGAGAATGAGATCTCCAAAATACCACTAACAGGGACCTTGCAGAACTAGAAAGAGGATGAAATAGAACCACAGATTAAATACTTAATGAAGGTTACTGAGCTCCAGAAACCTAACCTCCATTTAAATCTTCCTAAATGATTCTAAAACAAACAGTTTCTCTTCCAATCTGCATGCCCAACTAAATGACTTCTGTAGGAAACAAAACCCCATTCCTTTAGCCGGTATTAAGCCTAAATTTCCCAAGGTCATCTCCCAGACTCCCACACAATTTTACATGGTAAAAATGACCTCTACCTTTATCATGTTATGGCTGAACTGTATAGTTGGAATAGCGATGTAAATGTATAATTGGTTTAATGTTCCCACTATGTTATTGAGGGAGTCACAAAGTTATTGTTTGATCCAAGGAAGATGATATCGTAGGAGTTGCTTACTGAACATGAATATTGCTTTGACGGCTGCTGCAGGAGATGGGGTTCGCTCACATCTTTTATGAATTTTTTTAGAACTTGGTTTATGGGAGGCAATGTAGGAAATTACCCTAAGCAAATTGTGTAACTTGTTTAGTTGCTTTATACTTAAGAGTCACTGGGTCCCAAAGTTAATTGATGTTTAATTGTTGCTAAATGTAATTGCTAGCAAAGGCATTAAATACCAAATTGTACTTTGATTTTAGATCTAGGCTATCTATATCTTATGCTATTTAGGTTTTAGTTTGTGGGATTTTGCTAGTAAATAAAAATTTAGTTTTGCGCATGACCTCCTCCATATCAATTGTGATGATTTCATAAAAATTTGCTTCAATTGTGCTTGTTGAGAATCACCAAAAGTTAGCAACTCTACATAGGCACTCAGCTTCTGCAATTGATGATATTTTGCTTTTAATTTTACTCTTAACAATCTAAAATTATGTCTTCTATGCTCAAAAATAGTCCTTGAGTGCATGCTGTCCTCTTGCTTATATGTTATCTTGGCCTCAAAGATCAGATCAGCTTGCATATTCTTCTTTTTTTCCTTATATTAATGTTTTACATTGTTTATTTCTTTTCATTCCATATTTTCCTGGCTCCTATCATCTTCACTTTGTAACGAAGATACTCTTATTGTCATTTTGTTTGCAGTGTATATATAATTCAAGACCCTAAACTTGAATGTATAGCTCCACTTGGCTACTAAGATATTGTTGGAAAAGTGAAGAAAGTTTCGAAATCTTTTACACGTTTTAATTTTTCTTCTAAAAAACGTGCTCTTGGCAACTGAGCGGAGCCCATATATCAAATCTAAAAGTTCTCAGACAAGAAAGGCAGGTTTGAATTGATTAAGTGTTCATTCTATCACAATTCACCTACCACCTAATGGGATAATAGACATTATCACAATAATCAGCAACCAAGAAAATAATCACACAGACAGAGAGATTTTAATATAACAAAAAAGTTAGCAGGGGTTCCCAGAGACAAACCCAGAGAGATTTGGATTGTTGAATTCGACAACCCAATCAGCCAACGTGGAAAGGGCCGATATCACCCGTTCTGAGAGAGTTGGCAACTTCATCAGCAACAATCAAGCAAGAAGAAACCCACCCAGTCAGAGCCACCCACACCATCTTTGCCATCCACAGGGTCATGGTCCATGGCATTGCCATTGTCTCTGTCTCTCTCTGTTTTTGCTTTCTAATCAAAACCCAGAAAATCGATTTGGGATTCAAAGAGAAATCAGGCTAATCAGCCCACCCTATTTGGAAAGAATCAAAGGAATCGGAGTCATCAAAGACAAATTAAAAAGGTGAAGTGAAAGGAAAAGAAAACAGTCCGAGAGGCAGGGGGTGATGTGGGCCATGAGTTATTGATTTGCTTGTCTCAGTGGGTTATTTGCTTTGTTTTCTGTTTTTTACCTTCTTTTGGAGTCCACTGCTCAAAACCATATGTCCCACCCACCAAACAGAAAAAGACTTTTTCAGCTTAAAATAGTCTCTTTAATTATTATTAATCTTGATAGGATAATGATTATGATGTATTAATATGTGATTACAAATTTTTAACTCCAAAGAATTAGAAAGAAGCTTTATGATTTTTTGGGACATTGCCAATGAGGACAGGATAAAGATGCCAGCAATTCAGACAGCAAATTCGAACTTACGAGGACACAACCCATAAGCAGTTTAGCATAACTTTGAATGGGTTAAGCTGAACAAAAGTCCTCTCTTCTCTATTCTCTCCTTTCTCCTCAAATTTATATATAGCTAAAATATTTATATATGCAAATACAGTTTATGGTGAAATATTTTTTATATAGCCAACAAAAATTTCTTAAAATATTTATTTTAGTTAAATATATATTACTTTTTGGACTAAAAATTAAATTTGACCCTTATTAAACTTGTTTATAATTACGTTTGAGAAATAGAGCTGAGTTAGCCCAAAAAGACTGAAAATGCTGCGTAGCATACCCATCTGAGTTATTGGGCCATTAGCTATAGGCGTATTTTGGTCCCAACGCACAAACACCTGCTCCATAAAGCAGAACCGACCCGGGCCCACCTTCCCGAACAGTAACACATTCCCGCTGTCTGAAATTTTGAGTTCCATTTCAAATTTTGCGAAAACCTCAACGAAGAACGAAAGAGAACCTCTCTCTTTCTTTCTCTCTGTGACTATGGCTCCTCACTTCTTCTTTCCCCAGACCCTCAGAGCACTAGAAGAAGAGCACGAAGACAACCGCCTCTACGCGCAAAACCCCATCGACATCGCTTCGCTTCATCCCTCTGAACTGGAAGAGTTCGTCAAAGGTCACATTCTCTCTCTCTCTCTCTCTCTCTTAGAGATCCATTAAATTTTTCCCTGACATTGAGTTTGGTTGCTGAGAAAATGCAACACAAAGAAAAAGAAAGGAAGTCTGGCGAAAATGGTACTCGAATTGATTAGTTTTATACATTTGATTGTTAATTAAGTGGGGCATGTCATGTCCCAAATCTTTTTTCCCTCAATTATCTCAGCAATCAAGCAGAGTTCGACTTTTTTTAAAATAAATTTCTTTTGTTTTCATGTAATGAAGCCCTAAAAAGTGTAAAGTTTTATTCGGTTGTTAGGGAGATATAGAGAAGAAAATAATTTATAGAATTGAAGCAAGAAAATTAGAAAATTTGACTTAAGTCAGTCGTTTAATCTGCATTTGGCCGTGCTTAGCTGAATTTTGCGTTTCTTATGAACTAAGCAGCGTAAGTGCAAGACCTCAAGTTGGTTGTACTTTGTTTTTAACTCAATCTTTCCTAGAAACAGGACATATTCTATTTTTTTTGTTTCTTATGCGCTATCATTGCTCATCTGAGACAATTGGGGAAAAAAAAGGAAAGCAACCAAGTTTTGTTGTTCTATGCCATGAGATTATTATTAAAGAAAAACTAATCTGGGCTGAGTTTGTGCTATAATTTACTTGAACAAAAGTTGAATTTTTCTTTGTTCTAGCAAATATTTAAAGTAAGCAACCAAATAATAATAAGAGTTTTCTCCAACTCCGGCAAACACCATAATGCTTTGTTTTGTAACGTACAAAATACAAGCGTATGAAAGGAAATAGAAGTGTTACTTACACTGATAGCTGGATTCAATAGAACTGATAGAGAGTAATTTAACCAGCTCCTCTACATTTAGCTGGTCATCGTTATTTGTAAATGTACTTGCAAGAACAAGTAGTTCATTTTTGTTCCACCCATGATACACAATCTCACGTTATGCCGTTTTTTTGCCTTCCTTATCTATTTAAACAGGTGTATCCTTTGATCTTTCCGACAAGGAGCTCTTTTGCATTGAAGAGCAAGATGTCTTTGACCGTGTCTATTCCTTGATTCGTAGTTATGCTAGTCTCCCTACATCTTGTAAATTCAATCTCGTAGAGAGTCTCCGATCCAATTTTAGTGTTCTTCTTCCAAATGTTGATTCACTCTCACGGGTTTCTCAAAGTCAGGATGATGACACTCCAGTGTTTGATCGGGTTGCTTCACATCGTAATGCTTTTAAAATTTACACATTCGTCCTCATCAACGTTGTTCTTGCTGAGGAGGCCAACACTGGTTCCAACAATAATCCGAAGGTACTCTCTCTCTCTCTCTCCACTATTTGAATGTTCTCATGTATGTACCCTGTTGGGTTTGAGATTGCAATTGTTGTGGCCAATTTAGTGAGGTCTTTTGTCTTAGGCAACAGCAGCTACAAGGAAGAAACAGCTAATAAACTCATGGAATTGGGAGCCTCAAAGGAGTCGAATACTCAATTTGATTGCTAATTCACTAGAGATCAACCTCCCCTTGCTCTTTGGTTCGTCAGACCTGGATGAAAATTATTTGTCTTTCATTGTGAAGTAAGTGGATGACTGGCATCAATCTTTTAGGTATAATTTTATCATTGTTAGTGGACTTTAAGTTAAAATTTTATGATTTGTGTTTTTGTAGAAATATATTCTCTATGTTTGAGAATGCAATTCTTTTAAAAGATTCCGACACCAAAGATGCTCTATGCCGTATAATTGGAGCATGCACTACAAAATACCACTACATGGCACAATCATGTGCTTCTATCATGCACCTAATTCACAAATATGATTTTGTTGTTACCCACATGGCTGGTGCGGTTGCTGGTGCTGAGAAGAAGTATGCTGATGGAACCCTGGCCAGCTCCCTTATCAGGGAGATTGGGAGGACTAACCCAAGGGACTATGTGAAGGACACTGTTGGGGCTGAAAATATTGGGCGTTTTCTGGTAGAGCTCACTGAGCGGCTGCCAAAGTTGATTTCAACCAACATTGGAGTTCTGGTCCCGCACTTCGGTGGGGAATCTTATAAGATAAGGAATGCTCTTGTAGGGGTTCTTGGGAAGTTGGTTGCAAATGCATTTAAGGATATTGAGAGTGAAGTAAGTTCTAAATCTGTTCGTCTCCGAACCAAGCAAGCCATGTTGGAAATTTTGCTTGAACGATGCCGAGATGTTTCAGCTTATACTAGGAGTCGAGTTCTGCAGGTTTGGGCTGAACTATGTGAAGAGCATTCTGTTTCAATTGGTTTGTGGAATGAGGTTTCCGAAGTTGCAGCTGGAAGGTTGGAGGATAAGAGTGCAATTGTTAGAAAATCTGCATTAAATTTACTTATCATGATGTTGCAGCATAATCCGTTTGGCCCACAACTTCGAATAGCTTCATTTGAAGCAACCTTAGAGCAATATAAGAAGAAGATGAATGAGCTTGAACCAGATGTGCCTTTAGAAAGTGGTGTGGATGGTCTACCTTCTGATAATGATACTTCCAAAGAAAATGGTGAAGTTCATAATATTGATGCTCAAGTTGCAGCCAAAGAGCAGCAAGAGAGTTTGACAGACAGTTGTTTGGCTCAAGTGGAAGAAGAGATTTCTCAGAAGGATAGTTCTGTGCCAGATATTGGGAACTTGGAGCAGACCAGGGCATTGGTCGCATCTCTTGAGGCAGGCTTGAGGTTTTCTAAGTGCATCTCTGCCACAATGCCAACACTTGTTCAATTGATGGCTTCTTCTTCTGCCTCTGATGTAGAGAACACAATTCTCTTGCTCATGAGGTGCAAACAGTTCCAAATTGATGGTTCAGAAGCCTGCCTCCGCAAGATGTTGCCATTGGTGAGCTTTTATTTTTGGTTATGCGTTGGAAACAGTCAAAAAAGTTTCTTTGGAAGTCATTATGATTTTCCTTTTTTTTTGGTACTTTTTTTTCTTTGTTTTCCTTGTCCAAATATGTTGTGGATGTTTACTCTATAGATTTAATTCTTGATCTACAATAGTAATTAATAGCATCAGATATATGCTCTCTTTTGTAGGCATTTTCTCAGGACAAATCCATCTACGAGGCTGTGGAGAACGCCTTTGTTACAATTTATATAAGGAAAAACCCAGTAGAAACAGCAAAAAATCTCTTGAATCTTGCCATAGATTCAAATATAGGAGATCTAGCAGCTCTGGAGTTTATTGTTGGGGCCTTGGTGTCCAAAGGTGATATATCTACCAGCACGGTATGCTCCCTTATGTCTCTGAATAATATCTTGCATGAATTAGTTCTGAGCTTTCTACCTAAAATGTTTGATGCATTCCTTGGATTTGACACAACAAATCCAGAAAATGATGACTATTTCAGCCTCTCAAAATCTACACCTTCAATATGTATATTAACGAATTATCTTTAAAGAAGAGGTATAATTTCCAGCTCTCGACTCAATTATTATGGCCAACACTCAGAGATATTTTTTATAAATAAATAGTAATTGAAGCAGTATAATCAACCTTGGGTAAGCTAAATATGACCAAACTGTAGTTTGTGCAATTCTGCTCTAGTTTCCTGCTGAATTTAAAACTTTTATATCATAACTTAAAGCTTCACTAGAAGATTTGAAGCCCACTTGACTATGTCGAATACATAATCATCCATGTGCTCTAATAGTTACACTCTCCTTTTGTTTAACAAACATGCTTATAGAAAAGAACATATTTGGAAATTTTATCGTTTGAGCAGACACTTTTTTCTCCTTGAATTATTTGTGGAAAGTAGTTATAGGCTGGATAAACATGTTGGCAATGAGAAGAAATAGAAAGCATAGATCATAATTGAGTTCAATGATGATCAATGCGGAGGTTACATATCCAATTTTGGAATTGACTGCATAGAGCTATCTAGTTGATCGTGAATCATGGTCTGTCCTTTATGAATGCTTTAGTCTATAATCAATGCATTGTTGACAATTTTCTCGGGTAAACTAAACTATAGTCATTAAGTTCTTTGTCTGACATTACTTGAAGAAGCAGTTCTCCTATAAAGTACTTGTTTTTGCAGATATCAGCATTATGGGATTTCTTTTGCTTTAGTGTTAGTGGAACCACTGCAGAGTATAGTCGTGGTGCTTTATCTGTCCTTTGCATGGCAGCAAAATCATCCACTGGGGTTCTCAGCTCTCACTTACAAGACATGATTGATATTGGATTTGGTCGTTGGGCTAAAGTGGAGCCTTTGCTTGCTAGGACTACATGCATTGCTATTCAAAGATTGTCTGAAGATGACAAGAAAAAATTGCTGTCAGTTAATGGCAGTCGATTATTTGGTGTTCTAGAAAGCTTAATTACTGGCTTTTGGCTTCCAGAAAACATATGGTATGCTGCTGCTGATGAAGCAATAGCTGCTGTATACACAATGCATCCTGTTCCAGAAACATTAGCTGCTGATCTGGTTAAAAAATCTCTTAGTTCTGTGTTTAATTGTAGTGGAGGAGATGAGTTGAATAATGACATTGATAGTGGTACTGCCAGCATACTTACCACAGTTCAACTAGCCAAACTAAGTAGATATTTATTTGTTGTAAGTCATGTTGCCATGAACCAATTGGTGTATATCGAATCATGTGCTCGAAAGATCCGGAAACAAAGAGTTACAAAGGCAAAAACAGATACTGATCGTCAAAATGTACATTGCAATGGCACAATACCAGCTGATACAGTTAAGGTGAGATTAAATTCTATACTCAGTCATCAGTGTAAAGATATAGGGTACCGATATTGGTTATTTAATATCTACTTCTTTCAATTTTTGGTTTCATATAGAAGATTTCTTCCCTTGATGATGTCTTGCAGGACAATAGTATCAATGCCGAACTAGGTCTTGCTGCCTCTGAAGATGCATATCTTGATACTCTATCTGACAAAGCAGAAAAAGAAATTATTTCTGGTGGTTCCAGTGAGAAGAACTTGATTGGACACTGTGCACTTTTCTTGTCAAAGCTTTGTAGAAATTTTCAGCTGATGCAAAAGGTGATTTACTCAGTTTTTCTCGTCTTGCCCTTTAATGACTTCTATGACTCTTGAACTCTATAATAGGAAATTTCCTATTATGTTTATATTTGAAATAGTGTTTTATAGTAAGATGTTATTAAAGTGATAGTAAAATAATAAATTCATGGTATTTCAGAAAATTGAAGGATTGATGTCATGTTTATGGTTATAATATGGTACATGATATGTTTGTCTCATATATCATTTGATACAAGTTCTTCGTAGCAGTTCCCGTGTAGCTCACTAGTGTATCAGTATCCAATATTTTATTTTAAACTGTTCCACTGCTTTCTTTCAGTATCCAGAACTACAAGCTTCCGGAATGCTTGCTTTATGTAGATTTATGATCATTGATGCAAATTTTTGGTGAGATCTTATGTTCTCTCTCTCTCTCTCATAAACAAATACAACATAATGCTTGAACTTTTTAGTGAATGACATTTCAGTGATGCGAATCTCCAGCTTCTCTTCACTGTTGTGGAGAGTTCACCCTCAGAAATTGTTCGTTCCAATTGCACTATTGCTCTTGGTGATTTGGCAGTTCGGTTTCCCAATCTGTTAGAACCATGGACTGAGCACATGTATGCCCGGCTAGGGGATCCTTTGGTTTCTGTTAGGAAGAATGCTGTTCTGGTGCTTTCACATCTCATATTGAATGACATGATGAAGGTCTGAGAGCCTGGCTAACTGCCGCTTGTTATTTAGCTTTTTTTTTTTTTATTGATCTAGAGACTGAAGCGGTCATTGACTTGATCAGGTAAAAGGGTATATAAATGAGATGGCTATCCGGTTGGAAGATGAAGATGAGCGGATTTCAAATCTGGCTAAACTTTTTTTTCATGAATTATCTAAGAAAGGTAAATTTTGATATACATCTAGTAAAATGTACTGATTGTTGTCTTGCGTAATTTCTTTTCTGCCAACTAAATTTGTTCTTTTTTTTTTTTTCTTTTCTTTTTCCCGTTATGCGAACAGGAAGCAATCCAATATATAATTTACTTCCCGATATACTTGGCAAATTATCCAACCAGAATCTGACGAGAGAGTCTTTCTGCAACATCATGCAGTACTTAATTGGTTCCATCAAGAAGGTATAAATTGTTAACCAATTTGAATTGCCAAGCATTTATTCTCAATGACGGCTAAAATTTTTAAAATTGCTCCAGGACAAACAAATGGAAGCTCTTGTTGAAAAGCTCTGCAATAGGTTTAGTGGAATTACAGGTATGTAATCTTTTCAGTTCTTTAAATTTTCTTCTAATTCTACCATTTGCCAAGCGGGTAAAATATGATGCTGTTATGTTTGAAGAAGATATGATATATCTAATGCTCCCTCAGTCCCAAAATAGATGTCTTCGTCTAAATGGCATGAGTTTTAATAAAAATAGAATGTCTAAGTAACTTCTAGAACTCCATTGAATTCCATTACCTCTATATTGGAGGTGAACATGGCTTTTTTTTTTTTTGGAAAGGATAATGATAGCTTAAAAAATTATATCAAGTAAATGTTTCTACTTTTGAAAGGTACATTTCTTTTTCGGTCTTCCTAAAAGGAAACGTAAGACATTTATTTTTGGACGGAGAGAATAGCAATTTTTCATATAGAAACATAACTTATTGGAACTTTTGTCAGGAAATCATTTCAGCGTGGTTGCAAGTTCTGGTTCATTTTTGTTGCATTTGTTTATTGGTTTTTGAAACCTAGCCTGGGAAGTTTGAAACTAGATCTTTCTATAACGTATTTGTACCTCATGTTAGTACCCCCTTGTCTTGGAAAAATATTTGGCAGAATAATGCCCCTTGAGAGCTGCGTTTTTTGTTTAAACAGCCACCCTAGGGAAGATTCTCACCGTGGAAAACTCAAGAAAATGACATGTTATTGTAGTTGACTAATGTTGTATATGTAAAAGGAGTGGAGAGTTTGTGAATCATCTTCTTCTCCATTATGAGATCGTCAGTGCCTTGTGGAGTACTATTTTCAGTCATGATGGATTAGCTTGGGTCATGCCTAAGAGAGTAGTTGACCTTTTTGCTTGTTGGAGAAGGTTAGAGAGGCAGTCCTTATAGCGCAGCTGTGTGGAAAATTGTCCTTCTTGCCTTTTGTGGTGTGTTTGGAGAGAAAGAAATGATAGAAATTTTGAAGACAACGAGAGGACAATGGTGGAACTTAAGTATTTTTTTTTAAAAAAAAAACTCTTTACCATTGGACAGCTGCATTAGATCTTAATTTGCCTAGTTTTCATGATTTTCTTGACTTAATTCTCTCTTTCTAGCTTGGTGTTTCCCATGTATATTCCGTTACTTATAAAAAATAAATGTATATTTCATGTACTTGAGTTGCGGCTTTTGCACTTTAATTGATATTCCAGTTACTTATATTAAAAAAATAAAACAAAAATCTAGTTTGTCTCTGTGCTTTTTTAAAAATAATCTGTTTGTTGTATAGCAGATTCTTTTCATACATATAATGTTTTTGGTCCACATTGATAACCTTGGTTTTTCTATTCAGTTAGTCATGTGAACCTGTTGAAAGCTGTAACTAGAATTTAAGCATGAGTAGCTGTAACTAGAATTTAAGCATGAGTTTTCAATCTACTCTTACTGATTTCATCCATGTCCATTTGAGTCTTATCCACAGGATAGGACATGCGCATCTTTTTAGCATCAGGAGGTTCTCATTTCACTCCTAATTTTGTTGAAATATTTTGTTATCTGTTACAGCATGCATGTAATTTGGGCAGCTGCTTCTCATTTTTACCTTAAGTTTATCATTTTCTGAATTTTCCACAGGCCACATTTTTTTTACCCTTTTTTTTTTTTGTGGTAAATATGGATGGCTTTGTCCTAACTCATTAGAACCAAAGTCAACATGGATTTTAGCTATTTTCTGCTTTTATAAATGAACAAATGTAACTTTCAGTAACTAACGGAACTGCTTTTTTGCTGAAGATATCACACAATGGGAATATATTTCTTACTGCCTCTCTCAGCTGGCATTCACTGAAAAAGGAATTAAAAAGCTTATGGAGTCATTCAAGACTTATGAACATACCCTATCAGAGGATTCTGTTATTGACCATTTCAAGAATATAATAAACAAGGTATTGAATTATTTGTTTTGCTTGCATCATGTTATTCAAAGCATTCAAGATACATTTTCTAAGAAATCACTTTCTTTTCCTTTTTTTTTTTTTTTTGTTTGTGCGGTGAGGAAACAGACTAAGAAGTTTGCAAAACCAGAACTTAAATCGTGCATTGAGGAGTTTGAGGATAAACTTAATAAATTTCACATGGAAAAGAAGGAGCAGGAGGTGACTGCAAGAAATGCCCGAATTCATCAACAGAAAGTTTGTACCTTGGAAGGTTTTGCAGTTGCTGGCGGGAACACTGGGGAAGAAAGCGCAGAATCTGATACTGCTGAAGGTTACTGCAATTAGCTTCTGCTATGTTTTAATATGAATTTCTTATTACTTTTCTCTTCTTCATGGTTCCTGTAGATCTCTAATGTAGAGGCTTTAAATAACATCGCTGGAAAAATTGATTACTGTCTTTTTATTAGTGTCATATAGATGAATGATGATACAGCAACGGCTGTATTTCAGGAAGCATATAGTAGACTAGCAGTGAAGCATAGTTCATAATAGTTTGCTGCAATGAGGTTTCCTATGATGCATCATATAGTCGAGTAAAGATTAGTGTCTTAACAGCATTGTTAGGGACTCTATGATATTCAGTGGAGGTGTCATCATATTCTTTTCCCACGTCATGCTTTATCACTATGAATAATTTCCATCAGCGTTAATGAAATATACTTTTTAGTAGTCTAAATATAAATTTTCAAGCATCACAGCCACTTGTCTGACTCCTTTTAATGTAGCAAGATATGATATGTTCTTTTCTCCCTTTCCTTCTGGCTGAGCATAACGGTTTTCATTTTTAGATGTCCATTGTTTTCTTTAACAGAACCTTATATTTCTTAATAACGTCATTGTCATTCAAATGCATGATAAGATAACAGGACAACCCTTCTAAACTGGTCTATAGATTTAAATTTCAAACAATATATTATAACTTGCCTTTTAGATTTGGATGAGTATGGCAGCTGAAGTTAAGTGGCAGCAAGCATCTGTACTTTCGACTGAAAATGTGAGATTAGGTCTATATGAGCATGAAGAGAATGGTATCTCTATATCTCAAAATCAAGCGGAACCTAGAGCTAACAATCACAGAACGGGCAAATGTCATCAATTATTTACTTACGTAAGTTGGAGGTGAATATAAATAAGCCTATAGGAAATTAAAAGTCAATCTCAAGGATTGAATTCTGTGAATAGGTTTAAAAGTCAAGGATTGAATTCTGTGAATAGGTTTACAATGGCTATATGACCATGATTATACTTCTTAAAATGAATGTTTTTTTTGAAATATTTTTTCCATGCTTGTGATTATATGCTGCTGAAATGGGGTAATTGGCGTTTAACCTTGAGTTTCTAATGGATGAAACAGAGGGTGAAGTCATTGATGCATCCACTGAAGGAATGTCTCAGCCTATAAATGATTCATCAAAACCTAAATCTGTTGATTCAGATGAATATTCTGGTGCTTCCAGTGAGTTGACAGAGTCAGAACCAGCTGAAAATGAAGTTCAATCACCAGAAGTTAATATCAGAGGTAGTTTAAGCTCTATCCAAAGTGAAGAACTTTTTATATTACTTATTTACTTTCCCCGTACAATTGCATTGAATTATTATCATTTACAGGGGCCTCCAAATCCAGAGCTACGAAAAGCAGCATGAAAGATCAAAAGTGCAATGTTTCTACATCCACTAAAAGCAGTACCAGGTCAAGGCGAAGGTATTCCGTAGTCTCTCTCTCTCTCTCTCTCGCTGTGTATTTTTGTTAATATTCTATTGCAAGTATTGCATTTGCATTGGTAGTCAAGCAGCTATCCTGAATTGTTTTTAATGGTTAGAACTTACTGCTTTTCTATCAAGACGATTTTGTAAATGCATCAAACATGTTATGACTTACTATATCTTCTTTGCATGAAGAGGGTTTTCCCCACTATGAATGGGTGTTGTTTAAGTAAGCTACTACAAGTAATTCAAAGCAAACTTATGTACAGTTTGAGTGTATGAATTGCCACGATACAATTAATTGATGTAAGAGGGTTAGTTAGAATTGGGATAAAATTACTGACAAAACTATTTTTGCATATACTGTTCGGTTATCATTTTGGGCCAGTGAGCTTATGCTCAAATGGCACTCTCTCTTCCCAGAACTAGGGAGAGGAGAGTGAGAATAGGGTTCAATCCACCAGGTGCATGTGTGGCCCAAAAACAAATGGTTATCATTTTGGACTCTTTCGTATTTTTGCAGCAAATTGAGATTTGATTGCTTTTAGCCAACTAAACTGTGGCTTAGTTTAGCGCAGATTAGATTTCAGAAAATGCACCGCAACAAATCCTTTCAGAAATAGGTTAGACTATAAGGCCAATACTATTTTGCTATTGCCATTTCCTAAACTGACCCGTGGTGTTAAGATATTATTATTTCCAATGTATTCAATTACCCGTGGTTGTAAGGTCTGCAGCCCAAATTTTACTTTTGTGGTATGCATAGTTTCTATCATTTGGTTGGATAAATTATTGAGCTGATTTTTATGAATATGCAGGTAGAAGAAAGGGTACGAAATTATTCTGATCAATCCTTGTTTTTTCTTCTGGGAATGGAAGCAAGAAGTTTCGTTGAAGTTGATTATAGGATGTTTTTGTAATGATTGATGTAAATACTCTATGCCTTGCGTCAGGTACAGCTGTACTCTGAGAAGGAACAAGAATTGTTCGAGTGTATCACGTAAATATGTTACATAATGATGATACCTATATTTCCTGTACCTTTCGCATTAGGTAATTATGTCATATCCCGGCTGCTGATCTAGTTTATGACAGAAATCCAGCAGTAGCCTGACCCTTATATTAGTCTTAGAGCTTGTTTGAAATTGTGATTAAAAAATAGAATTTTTAAATTAAAAAGAGTTTTTGAACAAAAAATTCATTTTTAAACTTTTGTCAAAAATACTTTTTGATATTTTTAAGTTTTTTCAACCCTTAAAAACGCTTTTAATTTTTTTACTAAATGAGTATTTTTTTGTTTTTTTTTTCAAACGGACTTTTTAACTGTTAAAAGTACTTTTAGGCTATTCAAACACAATCCTAAATAGGCCTTTAATATGTTTATCAAACTTTGCAAGATTAAGGAATGGGAATAGGGTCTTAACTTTAATGGTTAAGATTTTGTTTTATTGCATATAACGGTGAAAATGATGTCACGTCATTTTAAATTAATATAACATCATTAAATTTGTTAAATCTAAATTTACTCATGAAATGATCTCAATACTCTCATTCCTTGCTTCTGTTACCAATTCAACATTAACTGTTGAACACAAAATACAACCTACTACTGATAGCACGCTTTAGCCCAGAGATACATTTCTTTCAAAAGGTTCACATCAATCCCTTACCCAAAAGTGTCAGACTTGTAACAAATGTAAACAAAGAAATCAATGTCTCAATCCATCCGGAAGGTTATAAACATTTTGTAGAAACTGGAAGCCCAGGAGTAGTCTCTTCATGACCTGATTATATTTCGTCCACCTCAAAGGGATCTTGTTCGGGATAGTCACCAACCTGGAACATGATAAGATTTGTATCAACATCTAAATCCACAAAGAACAAGTAATATCTGCATCGCATGTAAGAGTTCCAAAATTAAAGCATCATAAGAACAAGTTGCATACAAACCTTTACTTTGTCTGGCCTAACCATTGCACCATGAAGAGGAGGGCAATCAAAGTAACGTACTCCTTTCACCCTGCAACATGACCAAGAGAAATTCTAACTGATTGATATGGGCAACATAGCATGACCGAAAAAGCATCCAAGAAAAAATCACAGAGATGAGCATTCAGTGCCAACTTACATGCCATCATGTTTTCCCAATGGTTCATCATATTGAACTCCAACCCAGAAACCAGGTGCCAGAGGTTCTGCCTGACCAAGGAATTTTAAAACACCTCTTTTCGCCCCCGGTTCAACTTCACATCTATCTCCTACCTTAATTGTAAAAATAAAAAATGAAGACAGTGAGTAAATAAGGTCAAATTTGAATGGACCATTCATGTACTATGTCTATCAATTTGTTATTGAGACAATTTATAAATTAAGTTTTACTTGCCGCTTATTCCATTTGGTGATGTCCCACAATAGACAAATTTTCCACAATGACTAAAAACAAAAAAAAATGTTTTCCCTATACTATCCTGATGTCTTTAGTTAGAATATAAAAAAAGCACCAAAACAGTAGTAGTAGTTTTGGAAAAGGCCATCTATGGACATATCAAAAGTAATAAATGACATCCCTTAAAAGTTGCAAGCATGAAGCGGGACAAATAAAATGGGATGGAGGGTGTATTAATGAACGATGCACATACACACATGAAAAGACAAAATCATTCATGTAAGTTGATCCTTCAAATGTAATGTGTTATATCATTTGGCTCTCCCCAAAGCTTGTAGGTCCACCATAATGATAGGATCAATGTGTCAAAAAGATTAGCTAGTTTCTTCTGCTCTGTATTTAGAGATGCTAAAAATATGACTGATTATCTTTTTCAGAAGTGCTAAATAACGCTTGAACAAAATGGAGTATTCTCCTGATTTTCTATAATAACCTTTCAAATAACCATCATAGGAAGAAAAATATATCGACGCATTTTTTTCCAGAAAAAAAATAATAATAATAAAAATGCTAATGACCATACAAAGGAAACACAGAAAACAAAATCAATAAGCAGTGATTTATTCTCATTTCTTTTTCTTATCATTTTTAAGTTTCTTCTCCTATTTTCTCATCCATAAAGCAAACTTCATTGACGTGCAACATCACTTCAGTCTTCAGCTAATGCAAGTTTCTGCTAATGGACAAAGCTTTCATCATTATAATTTAGTGGTTACAGAATGGCTAGATGCACAAAAAGAATTAACTAACCTTGATATTGGCACAAAGATCTTCCATGTAGTTGTCGGGTATCTGTAAATAAATGCCAAGTTAATGGAAATAACAACCAAACAATGCTTTATAGAAAACCAAAGTTCGCTGAATAGAGAGCCTTTAACACAACTTACGAAATAAGGGAATGCTCCCTTACCACCAAAATATAAAAGCACAGGAGCTTACCTTGTTCCCAAGAGCTGATGGATTTTGGGAGACCAATTTTTCCTTAAATTTTCTAAAAGTGCCTGAAAGACGCAAAAAAAAAAAAAAAAAATAACAATATATGAAATTTAAATTACCTGAATCAATTACGTGTTTTCAATTTGGTACAGTCATGGTAACATTTCCCTGATATGTTATGACGCACTTTGATTATAAACGAAAATAAACTATTAAAGATGAGATCCCAAAAAAAAAAGGAAAGGTCTTATCAAGAAAACAACCAAAAGTAGGCCCTTCATAACATCCTATGAATAAAAAGATAAACGTCACAGAACTCTTCTCACCATGGCATACATACTTAATACTCCTGTATCTCCAAGTTAAGCAAGTAGCAATTTCACATAGGGGGTGCATATTAGCTAAAAAATAATTGTCTCATGGGAAATGGTCCATACATATCAAAATGCCTCCTTATGTTGAATTAGGTTGTGATTAATGTCAACTGCTGTTATCACTGTTCAACTCTCTTGCATGCCTGTGTTGCAATGTCTAGCTAACATAAGATCCCATGCCAATTAAGAAAATCGTTTCCTCACCAACAACTCCAATCATGAAGTTTTCGTTGCCAACATTTTACAACAAGAACTTTCACATTTCATATCTCAACAACCACATGGTCTTACAGAATGACAATTACTTAAATGAACATGAAATAAATATTTTCACGCATAAGTATTCGCTCCTTGACAAAAATTAGTTTTCATGGAATCTTTACCATCACGTTTCTGGTACGCTTCTTCAGAAATTGAGTATTTCTCCACCAAGGAAATGTCTTCCAGCCAACCACCAGAGGTTACCGATGAAGGGTCAAGATCTATAACATGTAATCGGTACCTTTTAAAAAAACAAAATCCATTCAATCAATAAATCAAAAAAACTACATTGACAACAAAGCAAGACTACTCTCCGAAAGCAAAAATGGTTATGCACTTCGCACTGCAAATCATGAAACGCATTTGGTATTATCAATTATGGGATGGCGAAGAAAGAGTGCCGACCCATTTTATGTTGGGACCTCTTGACATGCCAAATTATGCCAAAAACAGACAGAACCCCAAAGCAATGTTCATGAAAATCAGTTAGCTTGCGCTCTGCAACAGCCAGAAGGCACAAAATCCAACAGAGACATATGCATTCATGTACTGGGCTAATTTGCGGTTTGACACTAACACGGCAAGTTGTTCAACAGCTTTCATCAAACTAGCAACACTAAACAAGAACAAAAGAAAGAAAAACGACGAAGGGGAATTGGGCTCACCCATCCAGCGGTGAATAGTAACCGAGCGGCCTCGAATCGTCGGTCAAAACCGAAACCTTGGTATTGGTATCGTCGTAGAGGTCGAGGCACATTGAATTCATAGAAGTCCCACATTTTCTCCAGAGCTTTTCTTTAACGGATTCCACTGTCGTCTAAGATCGACAAGGCAGTGAGAGAATATGAGAGACCCAAAAAAATGCGAGCTTGGTTTGAATGGTTGGTGGGTTTACCTGGAGCGAGAAGCGTAGGTCGGCGGAGAAGCTCTTGAGGTTGGAATGGGTTACACGCAAGAGCACTGACTCGTCCCCTTGGATCTGTAACACAGAAGCCATCAAAACCTGTTCAACTAACCTTTCTTTGAGTCCCTTCCTCTTCTACACAACGGGGTGTCGTTTTAATTGGTGCTTAATGCATCAGAGGCACAGCTCAACCTTTGCAGCGGCAATGGCAGATCCTTTGATCTGTGTTGCTGTGACCGACTCTCTGAGAGTGTGCGTGTGGGTGTTTATTTTGGATCGGATCCACGGCAATTTTAAAGAAATTGCCGGTCGGCAATTTTGACATCCACGGCCAAGATCTTGCCACGTCTAGACCGCTTTCTCTATTTTTTTTCCACTTTCTTTCTTTTCCCTTCCACTTTCTTTCTTTCCCCTTTATGCGGTAGTTTACACTACCGCATATCTGCGGTACTAGATTTGAATGGTCCAGATTTTATAAGGGATTTTCAACCCAAAAACTAACGGTGTTACCAAACGGCAAGACTAAAAAATTTTTCCGTCTATTATCTTCCGTTAAAGCTTTTCAAAACAATTCTCCTTTTTCTCTTCACTCTGCACCGCTTGCAACAGAGCTGTGATGCTTCCTGCCTTCCTGGGACCTGTGCCATGAGAGACAAGGTCTGAGGAGTTGAAGGGAGCTGAAAAAATGATGGAGCTTTTGTCTGCTGTCAACTGTGCTGGGTCTTTCCCTGGTAAATTGAAGATGACCAGGGAGATGAAGGAAACATCTGGGTTTGGCTTCCATTGCTGTTATAGTTGATGCTAGTGTTATGGTTCATGGATGCCATAGGAGAGAAGTAGACCAGAGAGAGAGCAGGGACTCATCTCTGTCTCTTTGGTTTGTTTTGTGTTGTCTTCTCCAAGTGGAGCAAGCCTAAGCTTCAACTTCAAGTCATGCCTTCTTGCTCCATCTCTGTTCGCAATCCACTCTCCCTCTTTGGGAATAAAATCTAGCAATTTTGTACAGACCTCATTTCTCGAAGATCCACCTCGCGAAGAGAGGACAGACCTCGTTTTCCTTCGTTTCCAAGAGGTCTGTTTTGGATGGTTTCACAACAGAAAATAGACGGAAAAAAATGTTTAGCCTTGTTGTTTGGTAAAACCCGTTAGCGTTTGGGTTGAAAATCCCTTATAAAATCTGGGCCATTCAAATTTAGTACTGTAAAGAAGCCAAGTCCGACTAAATCATAACCCAAACCCAATTTCATCTAGGCATTAATAGAAACTAAGATAATTTACATTAATCAAGTATGAAAATTCTCATTGCGTAATTCAAATTTTCTTGGACCATTCAACTACTACCCTAATTCTTCATTTTTGTTCATTTGGATGAAAAGTGTAATAGTTGTACTTTTTTATTTATATTTAAGTTTAAATTTTAAGCAAATTACTCCAAACCCCTTTGAGAATGGTTAAGAACTTAAGTATTACAATTTAGTCCCATTTTCTCTTCTTGAAATGAAAATATATATATATATATATTAGGACTTGTTAGACTTTGCGCTTCACATCATGAATCCATGATTCATGAGTTATGTTCTCTTCTTCCATTTTTAAAAACTAGATTGAATCACGGGCAAACAAAAAACTATTAAATCATTTTTCAAGAAAGTTTTCAATATTGATAGCTAAATTCTCAATTAATGTCCTCCTATTTATGATAACATTATTTTTAAGGTTTTTACTCGAAGTGATTTTTATCTTATATGATATTTCTGTTATTTTTATTAAATTGGGTAACGTTCACAGACAACTGGAAATTTTCACAACAAAAAACTCGAACAAGAACTGTCGCTCTTCCTGAAAGCCAATTCATGCTCGAGAAGGTTGGTAACACCTCAATAGTACTGATTAGATTAGGGTGCGAGAGAAAAGGACCAGCATATACAATTGAAAGATTACATGTGAAGGGGATAAAATGCCCTAGGGAAACTTGAAGAGAACTCATGATATAGAATTGACATCAGGGACATCATCAAGGATAAAAGTACCAAGTTTACCTGCCCTAAATAAAGTAAGAAACTTTTTTGATATCATTAGACGAGCTTGGGAGGCCACATGAGGTATCTTAAATGCCTTCTGTAGTGCTTCAAACTGCTTCTCTATAAGACACTCCAAGTCACCCTCATCTTCCATATTACCAGTGAATTCTGACAGAGTCAAATACAAAGCACATTGGACTTCTGTTACAAGATCCTGAAAGGGAACAAGAACAAACTAGAAACTTAAAAATGATAATAAAATTAGCAGGTCACATAAAGTCCCAATTTAAACTCCAACAACAATAACTTCAAATGACATACCGAGTAATGGGCAGAAAAACTAAAAGATAAATCTTAAAGTAACATAAACACCTAAAAGCATTCAGGATAACTTCACGTGTACAAGCATCAGGCATCAAGTAATCAATAAATCTATTCCTGGTAATTAAAGAGTTGGTTACTTATTCCAAAAAAAAAAAAAAAAGAGTTGGAATTAAAAGATAAACAGAATTTTTATCATTGATCAATCCTAATTCCAAATATTTTCTCATCCTTCTTGCAAACCAAGGTAACAAATTCAATTATTTCCTCTGATCGTCAATTCTAAATTAAGCATTTCGTATCTGAGGTCAGTGAATTTTCTCTGTCGAGCATTTGTCCACATTTCTAGATCGGCCCTCTCCTTTCTCTTGTCTGGTCATTACAAAAAATCTTTCATCTATTAAGCACAAATAACATAGAACCAAGTAACTTCATCCTGTGCCCAGGAGAAAAAAAAAAATACAACAAAAGAGTAACTCCATCCTGTGCCCAGAAGAAAAATAAATAAAATAAAAGAGTAACTCCATCCTGCTCTGCTCGTGAATTGAAATGTCCATAAACAGCAGAAGTCAAATATGCTATCCAAGCTTAATCTCAATGTAAATCATTCATGACCAGAAATCTGATTGTCCCCAAAACAATTTCTCTTATGCTAATAATTTGCCTTCTTTTGCACAATTAAGATGATACCACAATGATCTAGTTACTCTCCAGGTAATGTCCCACCTCCAACATTCTTTCTTTCTATCTTTCCTTTTTTTTTTCTCTAGCAAGTAAAAGAAGCCTATTACATACCATGGAGGTGCACCAGATATGCTGTTGGTTCTATCTCCTTGCTTATTATTATTATTTTTTTTAAGAAAAAAAAAAAAAACCTTAAAAAGTGAATGAACTTCATTAAGTTGTAAAAAACAAAAAAAAAAAAAAACAATGGAGCGTCCAACATGCTACCGCAAATGCCTGCCAACAAAAGAGCTCATGTCTCTGTGAGAGAGAGAAGGAAACTTGTAGTTGCCAAAGAGTTCCCTCCTCATAGCAACTCAAGATGGGGCGTCACTTGGCTGCTACTATTGACTATATAAAAAGTTGTGAGAGATCATGGTGTATATGGGTCAAAGTCATACTTTACATGTTGAATGTATTTAAGTTCTATGAACCATGTAAAAAGACATAACCATGGTAGTCCTTTTTGGCTTTTTGAACAGCACTCTGATGTTATACATCACTCAGCAATGTCAGAGACTAATTAAATATATGTTCTTTTAGACCTTTGACTTACCCAAAAAAAAGGATGGGCACCCCCCGTGTTCTGATCAAGCACCAAACTCATATTAGATTTCTTGACACACATTCTGCCTAAAGGGTTCCACATTTACTAGAAAGTTGAAATTAGCCCATAGGGTCAGCCTCCATGACCACAAACATTTTTGGTCTAACTGACCTCTAATGATTCTCAACCATTATCAAACATATTCAATGATCACAAGCAGCTTATAACATAACAAATTACCCAAAGAGCAACTGAAATCTACATAAAGAAACAAACTCCAACAAACAGAACATTCATATAAAATAATACAAACTTTAAATGATTTGACACGGAATATATACATGGAAGAAGTACCAACACAAGGTTAAACAACCCATAGATTTCAGACTAATAAGAGAGTCAAATGTATAAAATACAACTATCGTAAACAAGCTAATATGCAAGGACAAGCAAAAACAGGTTTAAAATCTAGGGGCAAAGCAACATAGTTTGAAGTGGGTATCAAGCACTACAAGTTGCATGTTATGAGCATAAAATGTTTTCAAATACTTTTGCCATCCTATATAAAAAATAAAAATAAAAATGAATAAATGAGAGGGATCCCATATTACCTCAACGTAAATCATATCGGAGTTATTTGGTAGTTTCCTCCTTTTTGGCCGAAGATCCTTACTTTTATACTCGTGTTTTTCCTCAGAATCAAATCGAATCCCTTCCAATCTTCTCTTGTTCAAGTGCTTCCAATGAAGGGGAGTCCCCCGAGTATTTAAAACTGCCAGCAAGTACTGAGCAATACGATCTTCACCTACCACTGAATCTTTTACAGACCCTTCACATGCATTTAACAACTTTAAGGATATGATTGTTAATGTGTTTTAAAGGGTGTTTTTTGTTTTTTGTTTGAAAAAAATGTTTTGACGTGACATAAAGATGAAAAGAGTTTCAAGTGTTTTGCATTTTGGATTTTTTGTCAATATTTTTATTTTGAGAACAAAAAACAAAAGACAAAGGAAGAGAATTAACAAACGAAGCCTAAAATTTTTATTAGATAGAATAATAATAGTATGGTAGTAATTTTTAGGATTAACAGGTGTTAGTATAAAATTATAAAAACAGAAAGGAGGTTAGTGAAAAAAAAAATATGCAAGAGGATGATACCTGCAAGAGCTAGCTTTAGTCCTGTCTCTATGTCAGGGATACTTGGAACCAATACACCTGGAGTGTCTAGGACATAGATGCTAGGATGATGTGCAATCTGCATATTAACATACATTGTCAGTATTTAAACCATACATAGACAAGAGAAGGAGAAAGGAAACAACAGAGAAGGGGGAAAATCAAGATTTAAAAATGAAAGGGACAAGCCAAACACTCAATAATTAGGCTCCAATTCCAGAACGTGTCTATAAAGGCTTAACGAAATTGATTTAGTTATTACAAACTTTTGATAACCGCCAATAGAACAATACTCCACTAAACCGACAACATCTTGCAGCCAACAATACCATAGTGGACCAATCTCAAACACTGGGTTTAATTAGTTCAATAGTTGCATCCTTATGGCAGTTTATTTATTTATTTATTTTTTTTTTATATACGTAATTTGTTGTCCCCAAGAGAAGAGAGATTCGAACTAGTTACCTCTTCTTCATGAGGTGTGGTCTCTATCTGATTGAGTTACCCTTTAGGGACATCCTTACGGCAGTTAGACATATATTGAACACTAGCTAGTATGAGAGAGAGATGAAGCTAGAGTTTAAGCCTCGCTTAATGCTTTGAAATTCCTAACTCTAAGGAAAGAACACAGTGAAAGCGTATTATGTTATATAAAATCTCTTGACCTTGTATCCAGCAATATCTTGGGTAACACCAGGCAATGGACCCACTGTAGCTCGCTTCATCTTTTGGTTCACTATGAAAGAAAATCAAAATTGTTAGCATAATGGTAAAGTGATTAAATTTACCATTTCTCATAAACTTAAGACTTTCGAAATAAAGTGATAATTTATCATGATACTAGACCAGTGGTCTTGAGTTCAAATCTTGACTCATTTTTTTTTATGAATAGTAATTTATTAAAAAGAAAGGCAAAGCCCTCGTACATGAAAAACATACAAGAGAGTTCGAATCCTGACTCTACTCTACCTCTAATTTAAGTTAAAAAATTCATGTGTTGCACCCACCTCATCAAGAAAGAGTTTAAACTCACAAATAAGGAAGAATGTTAGAATAATGATTAAGTGATCAAATTCAAAAGTTTCCATAAGCTTAAGCTCTCGGGATAGTGATAATTTATCAAAATTCATTATTGTTCAATTGCATGGCTTCAAAACCACAAAGACCAATGATTTAACAAACTTCCATAGTTCCAACAATGATAATGACATCTCTCCGTAATGAAGCAAAATATAGTAACAACTTACCAGGAAATTGTGACAACGCAATTTGATGGATTGAATTAATTAAAGCAGACTTCCCAACATTAGGAACACCAACCACCATAACAAGGAGAGTAGGTTCCCTTGAAATCACTTCCTTTAGTTTGAACTCCACAAGCTCAAGAAGCTTTGGTACATGAACCATGAAAAGACATCATGAGCATGCATGAAAGTAGTACAAGCATATGAAATCAACCATTAAAATACACTTGAACAAGTGTAGTTTAAACCAACCACATATATAGAGGAGCAGAATTATGCAACTACAAACGAAATGATATTTCAATATTGTTGATAGTGCAAGACCATGTCTAACTCATACACATAGCAAAACAAGGTCATTAAATTTTGTCTTAAAGAACTGATTTTCACGTCATAGAGATTTGGAAAAGCTTGTAACATAAGCTAAAACCTGTGCAGAAGTCAACCAACTAATTATCAATCGAGATTTTGAAAGGCCAATATGCCACCCTCCATCTAGAGACACTAGTGTCAAAATGGACTAGGTTCACCCTCCCAACCTAAAAAAAATATGAACACATAAGCATATATAAAAAGCAAATTGAAGAATTAGGGATGTCTACTATAAAATTACCCCAAGACACCAAGATTATATATCTGGTCCTAATACACTAGCACAAATTTGCAAATGAAAATGAATACAATAAGGAATTCTGTTTCAAATTTGCACCCTATTAGCATGTATCGAACAGAAAAATAAAATAAAATTTAGATTCAGGAAGGGTCCTAAGATATGCAGGACAAGATCAAAAACCACGAGTTAAAATCATCAACATAAATCATGTAGGATACAAAAACGACAAATTCCACTCATGAGAATCCAATCCAACGATTTCACATACCCGAGCTAATTTTGACTCAATTTTCTTTTCCTAAATTCTCTTAGCAACAAAACAGAGTATCCTTCACCCCATATTTCACAAAGAACACAAAATTCAAAAAGTACAACAGGCCGATATGCAGTGTACGAACTACGAACTAACCTTCTTAACAGAGCTCTTGCTATGCGCATTTATAGAAATGCAGTCTTGCTTGCACGAATCGAAATAATGAATCCATTTCTACAAAAAATTAAACCAATCAGTATATATTTGCAAATAAACTGTAATAGCAATGCATTCAAATGCGCAAAACTCATACACAATATGTCAGTACAATTTAAACAAAGACCTTCAATTAAAAAAATAAAAAAAGCGAAGCGGAAGCACAAGAATTTGAGAGATACATGCATGATGTTGGCGTTGGCCAGGTCTTTCTTGTTGAGGGCAAGGATGCGGCGTTTGGAGGAGAGGAGGGGGAGGAGGTCCTGGTTGGCGGAGGACAAGGGAATGCGGGCGTCGCGTACTTCAACGACGAGGTCCGCCACCTTCAGCCGCTCCCTGATGGCCCGAGTGGCCGCCGCCATGTGGCCCGGGAACCAGTTTATGACTCCGCCCCCGGCGTTGAACCCCATCTCCCCTAACCCCTTCTTTATTACCCTCTTCACCCCTCCCATCTTCACGCTCGCTCGCTCTCTCTC
Organism: Corylus avellana; assembly: GCF_901000735.1. NCBI lineage: Eukaryota > Viridiplantae > Streptophyta > Magnoliopsida > Fagales > Betulaceae > Corylus > Corylus avellana. The sequence goes on along the minus strand of NC_081549.1, from coordinate 3,234,242 downwards.
TCTCTCTCTGAGCTGTTCAGTTCAGGATTGACAGTGATAGTGAGTCTATGTTGTTAGCGTTTAAGGGTTCAAGCGGGTTTAATGTGACATTTTCAGGAACGTCTTTTCATTTCATATAAAATGAAAATGAAAAAACATAAATAAAAGAACACTAGTATATATATAATGCGTTTGAATTGAAAATTCATTTATAAGAGAATAGTTACACTCTTCCTAAACATATCATACTCGGATCCAGCTTACATCGGGCTTGGTATTAGAGATCAAATTGAATCAATAACTCTTGGCCTAATAGTTTATGGGTGTAACGAGTTGTTTCTGTTCCAATCTAGGGCCCGAGGTATGAGAAAGAGATTATTAGAGTTATTCCATATCAATTGTGAAAATGAGGTCAATTTATAAGTGTAAGAGAAAGTGAATATTGAATAATCATAACATGTTTTATGGTTCTATTTAGGTTTATAGTTTTAAAAAGTGCAATTAAAAATAACGAATTTAAAACCTGTGATTTGAAAAAATAATTTTTAAAAATATAGTTAAGCATTTGATAAAATCGTGAGTTGGCCTTTAAAATCACAATTTAACTTTTAAAATAGTGCGTTTTGAAAACACAACCTCCCTTGCCTGTGATTGAGGATCTGTTAGGGCTTGCGATTTCAAAATGTGCGGTTTTAATGACTTATAAATATGCAATTTATAAAAATGCAATTAAGCGCTTGGCAAAATCACAGTTTAACATTAAAATTGTGCGTTTTCAAAAAAGCATCCACTTACCTGCGATTTGAAAAAGCCGATTTTCTGCGATTTCAAATCACAATTTTTTAAAAAACGCAATCCTGCATAATCAATTTTCTACAATTTTGTTTAAAATCACATTTTTATCTACAAAATCGCAATGCCAATCACACCCTTAAATAGCTTACAATATCAGTTATTTAAAATATATCATATAAACCGGTGTGATATGAGAGCGATCGATTAACGTGAATTATAGCATTGCTATTTCTTAAGATATAAAACTGATTAGAAGTAGGATCAAGGCACTAGTAAGTACTTTCGATGGTTTGATCGAGCTATACCCTATAAAAACACATTTCTTATTGCAAAAGATTATTTTATGTGGATTATATGGACGAAGTAAATGAAGCATTCGCTATGCGTCTATGCTTTCTTTAAGAGAGACAATTTTGTTAGAATTTCATGTGGAGCAAGAAATGCTTGAAGCCAAAGAGAAGAAGAAAATCCACCACCACCATCAAATTGAAAAGCTTTGATCTAAAGATTCTAAACATTTAAATTTAACAAAATATGCAAATATATGGTAGCATGATAATCTGAGATATCATCGGCCTCTTGACATTAGGGTAATTCGAGGAACCCTACCTCCCAACAAACAACAATCATTTGATAAAAACAATTAATTTTTGTGTTTATTCGTCTTCAATTAATCGTCTTAAAAGGACTTAACAACGAGAAAGACAAATCATAATTAACTATTACTCCTACCAACTTGTGTGTTATATTGCAGATAATTTATTGATCAAATTCATCAGGATAAGGAAAATGAATATATAACTAAATATCAAATTAATTAAGACTTTATTACTCGCCCGATCCTCATGGTCACCCACTCCCCTTGGGCTCAGGTTGACCGTTTAACCTTTTGAGATTGCAGATGAATTCAACCTATGATATCTTGATTTGATATCTACGACTTGATCATAAATTCTAGTAGTTCAAATTTGAAAGTTGATGAGTTAGGAGATCGAGAGGATGACGAGAAATACTACTCTAGGTGTTTTTCTGATCTTAAGTATATATTGTTCTCTATATATATATATATATATATATATATATAATATCTATGTAGAATTAAGAGAACACGTGGAGAAACCGTAGAATTTCTCAATTTTAAACAATGATTTCTCTCCTTTAATTTCCACAAAAACCATTGGATTTTTTCTTTTATTTTTCCTTTTTTTAATGGTTGATGTTAGTATCAAAGTCTCTTAGATTTGCTAATTAATAACTATACAGTAGAGTTCTTAAAATTTAATAACTAATTGTAATGAAATTATTTATTTATTTATTTATTTTTATCATCTTATTAAATATTATTTAATTATCACTTTCAAAGGCTATTATAGTTTGTGCTTAATTCAGTATATCTATTGATATTTATCACTTTGAAAGGCTATTATAGTTTGTGCTTAAATCAGACGTATATCTCGTGAGAATCTACACTATTGATAGCATTAAGGGAGGCGAGGGTAAAGAAAGTAGGGGCCGAGGGAGGGCGGTGGTGGAGTTTCTCTCTCTCTAGCAGATTTAACTATTTGAGTCAACTTTCTATTATATATGGTTGCTTTAAATGGCGTAGATCAGATGATGTGTAGATCATATTTCTCGTTTGAGTTGAAATTCAATTATGTTGTGCCACGTTACTTTGTAAAACTATAGTTTTTGTAAAATATTTTGTAAGTTTAGCATTATATAATATAATAACCAATTTTATTTCGCATTTCCTTTTTTCGGTCATTCATTCATTCTCTTGGGAATTCTTGGGGCAGAGGAGCCAGAGAGAATCACCCACCATGGCTTCTCCGTCTGAAGACCAACCAAAGAAAGAACCAGGTGATCAGTCTTCGCCCACAGATAATGCCCCGGTATCGAGGAATCACCAGCCGGAGATGGGTTATTCCCCCGTTATGGGGTACCCGAACCCGAACCCACATTGGCAATTACCAAGCAACCCTCCACCCTATCATGGTTACGCCTACCATTATGTTCAGCCACCACCTACAGCCCATTACCCACCCGAGCCCTATTCTTCGCCCATGTCAGGCTTCGTCCGCGGTTGTCTCATGGTGATGACGGCGTTTGTCTTTCTTTCATTCATGAGCACCGTCATGGTGTGGCTCATTCTACGCCCAGAGCTCCCAGTTTTCAGAGTGGCCGCTCTCTCCGTTTCTGATTTTAAGACCTCCTCAAATTCAGATTTCACGGCCAGTTGGGCCGCCGACGTTACGGTCGAGAACCCAAACCACAAACTGAAGGTTTTCATCAATCAGATTGATAGTTTCGTGTATTACAACGATTATATCTTGACGTCCTCTTTGAAAGCCGAGTCGTTGTTCTTGAATTCAAAAGGAAATGGCGTATTGCACGTAATGCTATCCACAAATAACACAGATGATCGACACGTGGTGGATGAGTGGGTGGTGGACGACATGGGCCAGGACCGAAACGGTGGAACGGTGAGCTTTGATTTAAGGATGTTGGTGTCGTCGACCTTCAAATCTGGAGGGTGGTGGACGAGGGGCTCCAAACTAAAAGTTTTCTGCGATAATTTGAATGTTGGGTTTGTGGGTGCCAAAGGCAACGGAACATTACCTCCTGAGAAGCCTGGAGCATGTTCGGTTTATGCGTGATTTCTTAGGTGAAGGTTTTTCTTTAATTTTAATCTAATGTTTTATCCTTCATCTTCTTCAATTTTCTTGCATCGAGATTGTCATGGATCCGGAATTTGTTTGTTGTAGATTTCTATTTTTTAGTTTTGTTCTTGTCGTGTTTTAAGGCTATATATGCTTTTAGGTTGAGTGCAAAGAATGCATACGCAAGAAATGAAAAAAAATTGGACTGGCATTGTCATACGAGATAATTACAACTGATAAAGAAATGATGAGTCGTCTCAATTGAAAATTACACATGGACATCCTCTCGATCAGCATTGTTGGTCGATATTCAAATCTTTATATTAACATAGTTTTTGAGTGTTGGATAGGTCGCATGTGCAATATAATTTGACTTCTAAGTTTAAGGATTTTATTTTTATTTTTATGTTTTTTATACCTGGCCTTGATCGATCTTCTTCCATTTTCACATATGTAGATAGTCGTAAAACCAACGATGGATGGATCGATGAGGTGGTTTTTTTTTTTTTTTTTTTTCTGAATTTGAGATTTTTTAATTTGTTTGTTGTAGATATAAATTTAAATTTTGAGAGTTGTGTTAAAATGAGTGAAAGTTGATGAAAATTTTGGGAAGTTTTTCCTAAAATTTTTATAAACAATAATTAAGTTAATATCTTTATTATGAATACTCAAATTCGGTTCTATAACATTTTATTTTTGGCTAAGTATTTATGTAGAACTTTTTATTTTGTAATTTTTATAAACAATATTAAAGTTAATTTCTTTAATATAATTTACAAATACACAAATTGGGTCACATATCTTTTATTTCTTAAAATAGTATTCCAAAGTAGTGTTTAAAGTCGTGAAGAGTACTCATACCTAAAGAAATGAAAGAAAAGAAAACTAACGTTATCAAAGAAAATATCTTGCCAAAGAAAACATAAAGGCTCAAATTGTGTCTTCATTGTGCTTCAAATTGCTAGGTGCTCGAGTTCAATTTTTTTATTTTTTATTTTTTATAATAGTTTATTTTAATTTCTTATATTTATGAGAGACATCTTTTAAGCTCCTTACAGTGCTCACACCTTAAAGATTTGAGAGCCCTACTATTAGGATGAGCTGTAATACCCATTCAATAAAATATTAACGCATCATCTTAAACCACATGATAGATAAAAACACTGAATCTTACTCACCAGTTTTCCCCTTACAAGATACCCAGTCACAGATCTATCCCTAAAAAACCCATCGGAGACCCACCTCCTCAGCCCAACGCTGCCAGTGGAAGATCTGTACCGCTGGTGGAGGAGCACCGTCTCGTCAGAGAGAGAACACTTTCATCCCTTCATCTCCACCCAAATCACACCCATCTCTTTCTCTCTCTTTCTCGATGGTTTTGGAGAAGGACCCAGCAATGGAAAGTAGCTCAAAACCCCCCAAGAAAGAGAGATCCCATCTCCCATCAACTCCCCAACCAGCAATGTCACCAACTGCTTCAGCAGCAACAATAGCAATGGTCTCCAAAGTGCTCAAGAAATTAGGTTCCAGTGTTTCATCCTTATTTGCTTCTGATGCGTTTTTAGCTTACTTAGTCAAAATTTTATTGAATGCCACATATTCTCAAAAGATTTCCAATCCAAAATTTCAAAGAAATTGAAATTGTGGGATATGCAAAAAAGGTGTGCTTTATTAATAAATTTTCTTTATTTATTTATTTATTTTTAACTTTTTTTCTGGCACGTGAAATTCACAGGCAAATAATGAAATAAACACAATAACATTTGAATAGACCAGATTGGAAGAAATTTCTCGAAGGAAATTTTTGACACTTCGTCCAAAAAGGAAACCTCCTGAAGTACACTGGGGTATGTAGCTCCCCCGTGGGGCTTATTATTCACAATAACAAATACATTAAAATTCTAGCCACCATGATAAGCACGGGCAATTCAAATAAGCGAATTTCTTAAATATTGCTAAATAGAAACCTCATCATAATACCAGGAGCCATCCACCAAAAAGGTTTGCAAACATAGCAGTCACGAAGGCATCAGGCGACACACAATTTACTCTTATACCATGTTGGCCAAGCTTAGCAGCCAAGTTTCTAGCTAACCCTAAAATTATACACTTTTGACAGAGCATAAGCATCAGATGAAAGTCCTGCAATTGGTGTAGCGGCATATTATAGCTGTAAATGACAATCAGAGTTATGAAACCACAAAGAAAAATGGCAAAAAGTACCAACAACATATATTTTATAGGTTCAGATTTTCAGTACACATCTTTAAAATTTTCATAAAATGTAATTAGGATATTGTAATCTACCATGCCGTGGCAAAAAGATCTTCAGGGCAAAAGGGTTTAGTATTTGAATCAATTAAACCAACTTCAAGTTCAACCACATATTTTCCATATAAGATGTAGCAATGTAGCAGCAACCTCCGCATAACATGTCTGGCATTCTATTCCAATAATATCAATCTGCATGAACAGAAAAAAATAAAATGAATAATAAATCTCTTATTTATTTATTTAGTTAATATTTTTTTATGTCGGGGAACATCTCCAAGGCAGGGCCCTTCGGACCCATCTCTGCTAAGTAAACCCCAGTTTCGTGCACCGCATCGTAGGAAGTTTCCCTACACAGAACTAGTTAAGTCGCTGGGTTTTCACCAGGGGATGACCCCAAAAAATTGTTTGCACCCATGAGGTGTTGAACCTTGGACCTTGAAGGGAGCAAACCTCAAGACCAAGGCCTTCACCACTTGGGCCAACCCCTAGGGGTTAAAATGAATAATAAATCCTATCGCTTTAGCGAAGAAAAATATCGAAAAAAAAAAGAAGGATTAATGAGTAAATGAAAATGAAAAAGCTGTTAACCAGAGAAAATTATTTTACACAAAATGACAAAAATAGAAGCAACGGGGGAAAATAGAAAATCTTTAACAAGGTAAAAAGGAACACATACTTAATTGGATTTCTAGGCATTGGAAATGTGTATTTTATGACCATTACCTACTTCTGTTCATCACTTATAGAAGAATGGCCATGGGTGCAGACATTGCCAAAAATGTATATCAAGCAGACATATTATTCAGGATATTGTAGATAATAATGTTCTAAAATGGAATTATACAACAGGAGCCACAATAAATATTCAGGGTCCTCATGAAAAGAAGAAGGAAAAAATAAAAACATATTCCTCTGAGAGCATTGGACAATGTCATGATATAAAGTGCTTGCATAAGAACATGAAATGGGGAATACCTTCCTTCTTGCTTGACTTTTTCTCTGAATCTACGTACTTACCCCTGCAAGTTTAACACCCATTAGCACTTCCACAAAAGACTAACAGCAGTATCATTCTTATGTGCGCATCAAATAAGCTCCCCCTAGAGCAGGGTTAAGAGCATGGATAAGGGAAAAATTTGATAGCAACAACACAGGTCCTATAAAAAAGCTTTAACAAGGTAAAAAGGAGCACATATTTAATTGGAAGCTATTTACCCTTTACACATAAAGTTTCTGCAAAAACTATAAGCCCGCCCTTTCCATATTTCTTTTTTGACAGACTCTAGAGGCTAATAAGATGCCACTAATTGGCATGCTCAGGACAATATATTCAGATTGTTTGTCAGATTTCTGTAATGAAATTTAAAGAGAAACACAGAAAACAAGGAAGCAGAGCAAAAAGATGATAGCCAAAACCCACCGCAAAAACAGCAAATTTCGACAGACCATCATTGGGGACATCAGGGCCTAGAAGCCAGATCCTCACAGAAAAGCAAAAGGCTTACCAACATAACCATTACCCAGATGGCAGGAAAACTCCAAATTACTCCAAGCACAATATTTCATGAATGGGCCTAATAAACACTAGGACCAGTAGTGATTATAATAGTTTAAGCTTGCCTAAAGAGCAATATGTTTAAGAACTAGCTGATAGAGAAATTCCATATAAAGGAATAGAACATAATCTTGAAAGATACAGATATTAAGGCAAAGTGATAAGTAGCAGGAGTAGACAAATATTGAAAAGTTAAAGAGAAAGAATTCTCAACTCCCTACAACCATCTTAAATACCACCAAAAATTTGGAAGAGACTAACACATTCCTTTCTTTCACATATATTAGGCAACATTTTGAAGATTAGAATTCTGCAAAACCAGTAGGCATACCAGCCCCTACTGGTTGAAGTTTGGCGTGTTGGGTCTTCTCTGGCCGGGTGTTGTTTAGTTCCTTCCAGCTGCTCTCGTCGTGGCAGGTTTACCGGTTGGTCTAGGTTCTTCATAGGGATGGGGAGTTTCATGCTTTTAAGCGCTGAATCCTTCGTGTGATGTTGGGTTGTTTGTTGTAGGGCTTTTGGTGTATTGAGGGGTTTTCTTGGTTGTCATAGGACTTTTGTTGTTGGATTGTTTGAGTTCTGTTTGTTGTTGGGTCGCTTGGGAACTAGGCAAACAATGATATGTTTAGGAGTTATCAAAAGGCTTTCCAAAAGCGACCATACTTCGACAAGCTCACCTTCTATAAGACTATAAACTGCCAGAAATCCACAATTCTAGCTGCATGCTTTGTTGACAAAGGTTTCTAGCTATTGCTTGATTAATGCAATTGAGATGTATAGTCCTTCCTCTAAATAAAGTCACTAATTTTTGAAATTTTCGATCTCCTCATTAGTTGAAGAAAAAGTCATAAACCAAAAATAAATAAAACTAAGGCCATTCATAAGATTTCCTTAGAAAAATTATTGAAAATAATTAAATAATATTACTCATCCAAATCAAAAACTATGAATCAAACTTTCAATTATGTTAGCTATCACCTTTCCCCCTATTAATTATTTATTTGCAAACATGCTCATTTTGATGATCAAATCACAATAATTTTTTATTTATTTTATTTATTTTTTTATAAGTTGGGGAATCCCTCCGACGCAGGACCATTTGTGTACCTACACTTGTCAAGTAAACACCGGACTTGAGCGTGGCCCCAAGGAAATGTTTGCATCTAAAGGGATTCAAACCTTAGACATGATGGGATGCCATCAAGACAAAGGCCCTTACCACTAGAGCCAACCCCCTTAGGGAGTTAGGGAGGTTATCAAATCCCTACAATTAATAACTCAATTCAGAAAATCCATTGTACAATACATGAAGCCATGGAAATACACAAAAATTTGACACACACATTTCTTTTCCAAGAGCCCTGCCCATAGGAGAGGGGATGGATAAAAAGAAAGGCAGCAAACTTATCTAGATTTTTAGTATTTTGAAGACTTCTTTATGTGTAACACCTGATGATTTATAGAGATATCAAATGTATTTCCACTTCATAAAAGGTAGCTCAAAGTGTACACTTTTATCAAAGAGATATCTCTTATCAATCATATTTTGAAGACGGCTTTATGTGTACACATTTCTTGTAGCCAAAATGTCACACAGAAATATATATATATATCGAGAGAGCAAGACTTACAGTAAAATGCAACCTCTTACGTGAGAGGTCCACTTCGTCTTATATGTATGCATGGACACTACTGAAATTTCCAATCTCTTGTCACCAGGTTTCCGATAACAATCCAGTTTCTTGTCAATGGGATTCCGATCAACATCCAAATTCCTGTGATAAACCTCAATAATGAAACACAGAACCTCCGAATTCGAATCACTACCAATTAAGCAGAATCTCTCGTTCTCCAAATGGATAAAACTAAAAGGATTGGGCCCATCATAGCCAACTTCTTCAACAAAAGAAATCCCAAGACCTTGTAGAGACCCTAACAGCCACAAGTTGTCATCTACCACGTAGGCCAGCAGCTTTGTCTTGTCACTAGTTACCCAGTAGAGACTATTTCCTGCCGTGACAGCATTTCCACCTTCTGGGAGATCTCCCAGAGGACACAAAAAGTGTAACCTGCGTTCCTGAAGCGAGATCCAACACTCTTTCAGCAAGTCATATTGATAAAACACTGCTGTCTCCTCCTCCTCCTTTTCTGTTGGAGAAGCAACGATAATCCTGCTTGGATTCTCAAGAGCTGCACAAATAAAGCTATATCCCAGAGGAGATGGAAGATGAGGCAAGGCCTTGGACTCTCCAGTTTTGGGATCATAGGCTTCAATTTCAGGCGCACCCAGATGATCCTGATGACCGGAGAGAACATATATCTTGTCATCAAGCACGAAAGTGTGAGGTTCAATTCTTGGGACTATCATGGAAGGCATCGCAGACAACTGATTTCGATTTCGCGTCTTAATGCAAAGACTATAGACATCGCGTGATCGAGTAGAATCAGAACGACGGTAGCCACCAAAATAGTATATCGATTGGCCTACGGCTTCAACGCTGGACCGTTTTGGAGCATACCCTTTCCAAAACGGAGAAATATTTGTTATCTCCCCTGGAGATTGGGCATAAAGTTTAACGGAATACCAATCTGTTAATTCTTCGTCCAAGTCCTTACCTTGCCAAAAAGACATACAGAAAACTATCTCGTAACAAGGACGAGAACTAGGACGAGAAATAGATATGAGTGGATAAGGATAAGTTGTTGATTTGTAAAAGATCGAAAGGCGTCGCTTAGCCAGGGAGTCGGCCATGGCTGTAAGGAGAACAATGAAGATCTGAAATTTTAGGGTTCATTCATGGAGGCGCGGAGAAGAAAG